>NC_045727.1:24691168-24770197 GCF_009834535.1 Camelus ferus | reverse complement strand
GTTTTGGAAATGCAGGTAGCATCTTGTGCCTCCTCCAGGACAGGGGAGGTAATAAGCGGACTTCCCCCTGCCAGGCAAAACCTGTGAAACCAGGCAGCTGCGTGGAATGCGGCCCCAAACCCCCCCACACGACCGTGTTCCGGGATTCTGAGTGTGGGGAGGTTCCGTTATCAGTCTGCAGTGCCTGGGATCTCCTAGGAACACTCGGCGTGTCTTCCCGTAGTGTCTCTTAGTGCGACATGCCTGGGAAAGGCGGGGGTTGGGCTGGAAATTCAGGTAGCTTCTAGTGCCTCCCCCTGCAGAGGGGAGGAATTAGCGGAATTCCCCCCGCCAGGAAACACCTGTGACACCAGGCAGCTGCGTCGAGGGCGGCCCCAAACCTCTCCCACTCACTAGTACTTGATCCGGAATTCTGAGTGTGGGTAGGTTCCCTCTTCTGTCTGCAGCACCTGTGATCTCCTAGGAGCCCTCCGCCTGTCTTTCCCGATTGTCCCCTACAGCGAGCTACCAGGGAAACGGGAGTTGGGCTGGAAATGCAGGTAGCATCTGCTGCCTCCTCCTGGAATGGGGAGGTATTTAGCGGAATTCCCCCTGCCAGGCACCACCTATGACACCAGGCAGCTGCGTGGAGGGCGGCCCCAAACCTCCCCCACACACTCGGCCGTGATCTGGAATTCTGAGTGTGGGGAGGTTCCGTTTTCTGTCTGCAGCGCCTGGGATCTCCTAGTAGCCGTCAGCGTGACTTCCTCGAGTTTCTCCTAGTGCGGGCTGCCGGGGAAATGTGGCGGTTGGGCTGGAAATGCAGGTAGCATCTAGTGCCTTCACCTGGACAGGGGAGGTAATTAGCGGACGTTCCCTGCCAGGCAACACCTGTGACACCAGGCAGCTGCGTGGAGTGCGGCCCCAAACCTCCCCCACACACTCGGCCGTGATCCGGAATTCTCAGTGTGGGGAGGTTCCGTCTTCTTTCTGCAGCACCTGGGATCTCCTAGGAGCCCTCCGCGGGTGTTGCTCGAGTGTCTCATAGTGCGGGCTGCCGGGGAAGTGCGGGGGATTTCCTGGAAATGCAGGTAGCATCTAGTGCCTCCCCTGGACAGGGGAGGTAATTAGCGGACTTCCCCCTGCCAACAACACTTGTGAAACCTGGCAGATGCGTGGACGGCGGCCCTAAACCTCCCAAACACACTCGTACGTTATCCGGAATTCTTAGTGTGGGTAGGTTCACTCATCTGCAGTGCCTGGGATCTCCTAGGAGCCCTCCGCCTGACTTCCCCGAGTGTCACCTATTGTGGTCTGGGGGAAAGGCGGGGTTTTGGCTGGAAATGCAGGTAGCATCTAGTGCCTCCCCATGGACAGGGGAGGTAATTAGCACTACCCCCTGCCAGGCAACACCTGTGACACCAGGCAGCTGCGTGAAGGCGGCCACAAACCTCCCCCACCCACTCGGCCGTGATCCGGAATTCTGAGTGTGTGGAGTTTCCGTCTTCTGTCTGCAGCGCCTGATATCTCCTAGGAGCCCTCACGTGTCTTCCCAGAGTGTCTCATAGTGCGGGCTTCAATGGATAAGCGGGGTTAGTTTTGGAAAAATAGGTAGCATCTAGTGCCTCCCACTGGTCAGTGGTGGTATTTAGCGGACTTCCTCCTGCCATGCTACAGCTGTGACACGAGGCAGCTGGGTGGAGGGTGACCCCACCTCCCCTACACACTCGGCCGTATTCCTTAATTCTGAGTGTGGGGATGTTCCGTCTTCAGTCTGCAGCGCCTGGGATCTTAAGAGCCCTCCGCGTGACTTCCCCGAGTGTCTTCTAGTGCGGGCTGCCGGTGATAGGCGGGGGTTGGGCTGGAAATGCAAGTAGCATCTAGTGCCTCCCCCTGGAGAGGGGAGGAATTTAGCGGAGTTCCCCCTGCCAGGCAACAACTATGAAAAAGGCATCTGCGTGGATGTCGGCCGAAAACCTCCCCCACACACTAATACGTGATCCGGAATTCTGAGTGTGGGGAGTTTCCGTCTTCTGTCTGCAGCGCCTTGGATCTCCTAGAAGCCCTCCGCGTGTCTTCACCGAGTGTCTCCTAGTGCGTGCTGCAGGGGAAATTCGGGGGTTATGCTGGAAATGCAGGTAGCATCTAGTGACTCCCCCTGGACAGGGGAGGTAATTAGGGGAATTCCCCCTGCCAGGCAACAACTGTGACACCAGGCAGCTGCGGGGAGGGCGGCCACAAACCTCCCCCACTCACTCGTACGTGATCCGGAATTCTCAGTTTATGTAGGTTCCCTTTCTGTCTGCAGCGCCTCGGATCTCCTAGGAGCCCTCCGCTTGACTTCCTCGAGTGTCTCCTAGAGCGGGATGCCGGGGAATGGCGGGGGTTGGGCTGGAAATGCAGGTAGCATCTAGTGCCTCACCTGGACAGAGGAGGTAATTAGCGGAATTCCCCTGCAATTCAACACATGTGACACCAGGTCAGCTGGGGGGAGGGCGGCACCAAACCTCCCCCACACACTCGGACTTGTTCCGGAATTCTGAGTGTGGGGAGGTTCCGTCTTCTGTCTGCAGAACCTGGGATATCCTAGGAGCCCTCCGCGTGTCTTCCCGAATGTCTCCTTGTGCGGGCTCCCGGGGATAGGCGGGGGTTGGGCTGGAAATGCAAGTAGCATCTAGTGCCTCCCCCTGAACAGGGGAGGTATTTAACGGAATTCCCCCTGCCAGGCAACACCTGTGACATCAGGCAGCTGCGTGGAAATTGGCTCCAAACCTCCCCCACACACTCGGCCGTGATCCGGAATTGTGAGTGTTGGGAGGTTCCGTCTTTTGTCTGCAGCGCCTGGGATCCCCTAGGAGCCCTCTGTGTGTTTTCCCCGAGTGTCTCCAAGTGCGGGATTCAATGGAAAGGCGGGGGTTTGGCTCGAAATGCAGGTAGCATCTAGTACCTCCTCCTGGACAGGGGAGGTATTTAGCAGAATTCCCCCTGCAATGCAACACATGTGACACCAGGCAGCTGGGGGGAGGGCGGCCCCAAACCTCCCCCACACACTCGGACTTGTTCCGGAATTCTGAGTGTGGGGAGGTTCCGTCTTCTGTCTGCAGAACCTGGGATATCCTAGGAGCCCTCCGCGTGTCTTCCCCGAATGTCTCCTTGTGCGGGCTCCCGGGGATAGGCGGGGGTTGGGCTGGAAATGCAAGTAGCATCTAGTGCCTCCCCCTGAACAGGGGAGGTATTAACGGAATTCCCCCTGCCAGGCAACACCTGTGACACCTGGCAGCTGCGTGGACGGCGGCCCTAAACCTCCCAAACACAGTCGTACGTGATCCGGAAATCTTAGTGTGGGTAGGTTCACTCTTCTGTCGGCAGCGCCTGGGATCTCCTAGGAGCCCTCGCCTGACTTCCCCGAGTGTCTACTATTGCGAGCTCCTGGGGAAAGGCGGGGGTTGGGCTTGAAATGCAGGTAGCATCTAGTGCCTCCCCATGGACAGGGGAGGTAATTAGTGGACTACCACCTGCCAGACAACATGTGACACCAGGCAGCTGCGTGAAGGGCGACCCCAAACTTCCCCAACCCACTCGGCGGTGATCCGGAATTCTGAGTGTGTGGAGGTTCCGTCTTCTGTCTGCAGTGCCTGATATCTCCTAGGAGCCTTCCGTGTGTCTTCCCCGGGTGTCTCATAGTGCGGGCTTCAATGGATAAGCGGGTTTAGTTTTGGAAATGTAGGAAGCATCTAGTGCCTCCCCCTGGACAGGAGAGGTATTTAGCGGACTTCCACCTGCCAGGCTACAGCTGTGACACGAGGCAGTTCTGTGGAGGGTGACCCCACCTCCCCTACACACTCGGCCGTATTCCTTAATTCTGAGTGTGGGGATGTTCCGTTTCAGTCTGCAGCGCCTGGGATCTAAGGAGCCCTCTGCGTGTCTTCCCGTAGTGTCTCTTAGTACGAGATGCCGGGGAATGGCGGGGTTGGGTGGAAATTCATTTAGCTTCTAGTGCCTCCCCCTGCAGAGGGGAGGTAATTAGCGGAATTCCCCCTGCCAGGAAACACCTGTGACACCAGGCAGCTGTGTCGAGGTCGGCCCCAATCCTCTCAAACTCACTTGTACGTGATCCGGAATTCTGAGTGTGGATAGGTTCCCTCTTCTGTCTGCAGCGCCTGTGATCTCTAAGAGACCTCCACCTGTCTTCCCCGATTGTCTCCTACAGCGAGCTGCCAGGGAAACGGGGGTTGGGCTGGAAATGCAGGTAGCATCTGCTGCCTCCTCCTGGAATGGGGAGGTAATTAGCGGACTTCCCCCTGCCAGGCACCACCTGTGACACCATGTAGCTGCATGGAGGGGGTCCCCAAACCTCCCCCATACACTCGGCCGTGTTCGGGGATTCTGAGTGTGGGGAGGATCCTTTTTCTCTCTGCAGTGCCTGGGATCTCCTAGGAGCCGTCAGCGTGACTTCCTCGAGTGTCTCCTAGTGCGGGATGCTGGGGAAAGGCGGGGGTTGGGCTGGAAATGCAGGTAGCATCTAGTGCCTCCCCCTGGACATGGGAGGTAATTAGCGGACATCCCCCTGCCAGACAACACCTGTGACACCAGGCAGCTTCGTGGAAGCTGGCCCCAAACTTCCCACACACTCGACCGTCTTTCCTAATTCTGAGTGTGTGGAGGTTCCGTCTTCTGTCTGCAGCGCCTGAGATATCATAGGAGCCCTCCGCGTTTCTTCCCCGAATGTCTCCTTGTGCGGGCTCCCGGGCATAGGCGGGGGTTTGAGCTGGAAATGCAAGTAGCATCTAGTGCCTCCCTCTGAACAGGGGAGTTAATTAGCGGACTTCCCCCTGCCTGGCAACACCTAGACACCAGCCAGCTGCGTCGATGGCGTCCCAAAACCTCCCCCAACCACTCGGCCTTTTTCCGAAATTCTGAGTGTGGGGAGGTTCCGTCTTCTGTCTGCAGCACCTGGGATCTCCTAGGAGCCCACCGCGTGTATTCCGCGAGTACACTTAGTGTGGGTTTAATGGAAAACCGGGGGTTGTTTTGGAAATGCAGGTTGCATCTAGTGCCTCCCCCTGAACAGGGGAGGTAATAAGCAGAATTCCCCCTGCCAGGTGAAACCTGTGACACCAGGCAGCTGCGTGGAGGGTTTCCCCCCAAATCTCCCCCACACACTCGGGCCGTGTTCCGGGATTCTGGGTGTGGGGAGGTTCCGTTTTCTGTCTGCAGTGCCTGGGATCTCCTAGGAGCACTCGGCGTGTCTTCCCGAAGTGTCTCTTAGTGCGAGATGCCGGGGAAAGGCGGGGTAGGGCTGGAAAATCAGGTAGCTTCTAGTGCCTCCCCCTGGAGAGGGGAGTTAATTAGCGGAATTCCCCCTGCCAGGAAACACCTGTGACACCAGCCAGCTGCATCGAGGGCGGCCCCAATCATCTCCCACTCACTCGTACGTGATCCGGAATTCTGAGTGTGTGTAGGTTCCCTCTTCTGTCTGCAGCTCCTGGGATCTCCTAGGAGCCCTCCGCCTGTCTTCAACGATTGTCTCCTACAGCGAGCTTCCAGGGAAACAGGGGTTGGGCTGGAAATGCAGGTAGCATCTGCTGCCTCCTCCAGGAATGGGGAGGTATTTAGCGGAATTCCCCCTGCCAGGCAACACCTGTGATAACAGGCAGCTGCGTGGAGGGCGGCCCCAAACATCCCCCACACACTCGGGCGTGTTCCGGATTCTGAGTGTGGGGAGGTTCTGTTTTCTGTCTGCAGTGCCTGGGATCTCCTAGGAGCCCTCGGCGTGTATTACCCTAGTGATTCTTAGTGCGGGATGCCGGGGAATGTCGGGGGTTGGGATGGAAATTCAGGTAGTTTAAGTGCCTCCCGCAGGACAGGGGAGGTAATTAGCGGAATTCCCCCTGCCAAGAAACACCTGTGACACCAGGCAGCTGCGTGGAGGGCGTCACCAAACATCCCCCACACACTCGGGCGTGTTCCGGGATTCTGAGTGTTGGGAGGTTCCGTCTTCTGTCTGCAGCGCCTGGGATCTCCTAGGAGCCCTCCGAGTGTCTTCCCCGAGTGTCTCCTAGTGCGGGCTGCCGGGGAAATGCGGAGGATTTCCTGGAAATGTAGGTAGCATCTAGTGCCTCCCCCTGGACAGGGGAGGTAATTAGCGTAGTTCCCCCTGCCAGGCTACAGATTTAACACGAGGCAGCTGGGTGGAGGGCGGCCATAAACCTCCCCCACACACTCGGCCGTGTTCCGGAATTCTGAGTGTGGTGATATTCCGTATTCTGTCTTCAGCGCCTGTGATCTCCTAGGAGCCCTCCGCGTGTCTTCCCCGAATGTATCCTACTGCGAGCTGCCGGGGAAAGCGGAGGTTGTTCTGGAAATACAGGTAGCATCTAGTGCCTCCCGCTGAACATGGGAGGTAATTAGCGGACATCCCCCTGCCAGGCAACACCTGTGTCACCTGGCAGCTGCATGGACGGCGGCCCTAAACCTCCCACACACACTGGTACGTGATTCGGAATTCTGAGTGTGGGGAGGTTCCGTCATCTGTCTGCAGCGCCTGATATGTCCTAGGAGCACTCCTCGTGTCTTCCCCGAGTGTCTCATAGTGCGGGCTTCAAATGAAAGGCGGGGGTTGTTTTGGAAATGCAGGTAGCATCTGCTGCCTCCTCCTGGAATGGGGAGGTAATTAGCAGACTTCCCCTGCCAGGCAACACCTGTGACAAAGGCAGCTGCGTGGAGGGCGGCCCCAAACATCCCCCACACACTCGGGCGTGTTCCGGGATTCTGAGTGTGGGGAGGTTCCGTTTTCTGTTTGCAGTGCCTGGGATCTCCTAGGAGCCCTCGGCGTGTCTTCCCCTAGTGTTTCTTAGTGCGGGATGCCGGGGAATCGGGGGTTGGGATGGAAATTCATGTAGCTTTAAGTGCCTCCCCCTGGACAGGGGAGGTATTTAGCGGAATTCCCCCTGCCAAGAAACACCTGTGACACCAGGCAGCTGCGTGGAGGGCGACCCCAAACGTCCCCCACTCACTCGGCCGTCATCCAGAATTCTCAGAGTTCGGAGGTTCCGTCTTCTGTCTGCAGTGCCTGGGATCTCCTAGGAGCCCTCCGAGGGTCTTCCCCGAGTGTCTCCTAGTGCGGGCTGCCGGGGAAATGCGGAGGATTTCCTGGAAATGTAGGTAGCTTCTAGTGCCTCCCCCTGGACAGGGGAGGTAATTAGCGGATTTCCCCCTGCCAGGCTACAGATGTGACACGAGGCAGCTGGGTGGAGGGCGGCCCCAAATCTCCCCAACACACTCGGCCGTGATCCGGAATTCGGAGTGTGGGAAGGTTCCGTTTTGTCTCTGCAGTAACTGGGATCTCCTAGGAGCCCTTCTCGTGTCTTCCCCGAGTGTCTCCTAGTGCGGGCTTCAATGGAAAAGCGGGGGTGGTGTTGGGAATGCAGGTAGTATCTAGTGCCTCCTCCAGGACAGGGGAGGTAATTAGCGGACATCCCCATGCCAGGCAATAACTGTGGCACCAAGCAGCTGCGTGGAGGGCAGCCCCAAAATTCCCCACTCACTCGTACGTGATCCGGAATTCTGAGTGTGTGTAGGTTCCCTCTTCTGTCTGCAGCGCCTCGGATCTCCTAGGAGCCCTTGGCTTGACTTCCTCGAGTGTCTCCTAGTGCGGGATGCCGGGGAAAGGCGGGGGTTGGGCTGGAAATGCAGGTAGCATCTAGTGCCTCCACCTGGACAGGGGAGGTAATTAGCGGAATTCCCCCTGCAAGGCAACACCTGTGATATCAGGCAGCTGCGTGGAAAGTGGCCCCAAACCTCCCCCACACACTCGGCCGTGATCCGGAATTGTGAGTTTTGGGAGGTTCCGTCTTTTGTCTGCAGCGCCTGGGATCTCCTAGGAGCCCTCCGCGTGTCTTCCCCGAGTGTCTCCAAGTGCGGGATTCAATGGAAAGGCGGGGGTATGGCTCGAATTGCAGGGAGCATCTAGTGCCTACCACTGGAAAGGGGAGGTAATTAGCGGACTTCCCCTTGCCAGACAACACTTGTGACACCTGGCAGGTGCGTGGACGGCGGCCCTAAACCTTCCAAACACACTCGTACGTGATCCGGAATTCTCAGTGTGGGTAGGTTCCCTATATTTTCTGCAGCGCCTGGGATCTCCTAGGAGCCCTCCGCCTGACTTTCCCGAGTGTCTCCTATTGCGGGCTGCTGGGGAAAGGCGGGTGTGGGCTGGAAATGAAGGTAGCATCTAGTGCCTCCCCATGGACAGGGGAGGTAATTAGCGGAATACCCCCTGCCATACAACACCTGTGACACCAGGCAGCTGCGTGAAGGGCGGCCCAAAACATCCCCCACCCACTCGGCCGTGATCCGGAATTCTGTGTGTGGGGAGGTTCCGTCTTCTGTCTGCAGCGCCTGATATCTCCTAGGATCCTTCCGCGTGTCTTCACCGAGTGTCTCATAGTGCGGGCTTCAATGGATAAGCGGGGTTAGTTTTGGAAATGTAGGTAGCATCTAGTGCCTCACGCTGGACAGGTGAGGTATTTAGCGGACTTCCTCCTGCCAGGCTACAGCTGTGACACGAGTCAGCTGGTTGGAGGGTGACCCCACCTCCCCTACACACTCGGTCGTTTTTCCTAATTGTGAGTGTGTGGATGTTCCGTCTTCAGTCTGCAGTGCCTGGGATGTCCTAGGAGCCCTCCGCGTGACTTCCCCGAGTGTATTCTAGTGCGGGATCCCGGGGATAGGCTGGGGTTGGGCTGGAAATGCAAGTAGCATCTAGTGCCTCCCCCTGAACAGGGGAGGTAATTAGCGGACTTCCCCCTGCCAGGCAACACCTGTGACACCTGGCAGCTGCGTGGAGGGCGACCCTAAACCTCCCCCACCCACTCGGCCGTTTTCCGGAATTCTGAGTGTGGGGAGGTTCCGTCTTCTGTCTGCAGCGCCTGGGATCTCCTAGAAGCCCACCGCGTGTATTCCCTGACTGTCTCCTAGTGCGGGCTGCCCGGAAAATGCGGGGATTGTGCTGGAAATGCAGGTTGCATCTAGTGCCTCCACCTGGATAGGGGAGGTAATTAGCGGAATACACCCTGCAAGGCAACACCTGTGACACCTGGGCAGCTGCGTGGGGGGCGGCCCCAAACCTCCCCCACGCACTCGGCCGTGATCCGGAATTCAGACTGTGGGGAGGTTCCGTCTTATGTTTGCAGTGCCTGATATTTCCTAGGAGCCCTCCGCGTGTCTTCCCCGAGTGTCTCATATTGCGGGCTTCAATGGAAATTCGGGGGTTGTGTTGGAAATGCAGGTAGCATCTAGTGCCTCCCCCTGGACAGGGAAGGTTTTAGCCGAATTCCCCCTGCCAGGCAAAAGCTGTGACACCAGGCAGCTGCATGGAGGGCGGCCCCAAAACTCCCAACCCACTCGGTGTTTTTCCTGGTTTCTGAGTGTGGGGAGATTCCGTCTTCTGTCTGTAGCGCCTGGGATCTCCTAGGAGCCCACCGCGTGTATTTCCCGAGTACTATTACTGCGGGCTTCAACGGAAAAGTGGGGTTGTTTTGGAAATGCAGGGTAGCATCTGTAGCCTCCTCCAGGACAGGGGAGGTAATAAGCCGGGACTTCCCCTGCCAGGCAAAACCTGTGACCACCAGGCAAGCTGCGTGGAGGTGTCCCCAAAACTCCCCCCACACACACTCGGCCGTGGAGCCGGGAATTCTGACTGTGGGGAGGTTCCGTCTTATATCTGCAGTGCCTAATATCCTCCTAGGACCCTCCGCGTGTCTTCCCCCGAGTGTCTCATATTGTGGGCTTCAATGGAAAGGCGGGGGTTAGGCTTGGAAATTCATTGTAGCTCTATTGCTCCCCCTGCAGAGGGGAGTAATTAGCGGAATTCCCCAGCCGGAACACCTGTGACACAGGCAGCTGCGTCGAGGCGGCCCCAATCCTCTCCCACTCACCCTACGTGATCTGGAATTCTGAGTGTGGGTAGGTTCCCTCTTCGTTCTGCAGCGCCTGTGATCTCCTAGGAGCCCTCCGCCTGTCTTCCCCGATTGTCTCCTACAGCGAGCTGCCAGGGAAACGGGGGTTGGCTGTAAATGCAGGTAGCATCTGCTGCCTCCTCCTGGAATGGGGAGGTAATTAGCGGACTTCCCCAGCAAGGCAACACCTGTGACACCAGGGCCGCTGCGTGAGAGGGCGGCCCCAACCTCCCCCACACACTCAGGTCGTGTTCGGGGATTTTGAGTGTGGGGAGGATCCGTTTTCTCTCTGCAGCGAGTGGGATCTCCTAGGAGCCGTCAGCTGTGACTTCCTCGAGTGTCATCCTAGTGCGGGCTGCCGGGGAAATGCGGGGTATTTCCTAGAAATGCAGGTAGCATCTAGTGCCTCCCCCTGAAGCAGGGGAGGAAATTAGCGGAAGTTCACCCTGCCAGGCAACAACTTTGAACCAGGCATCTGCATGGAGCGTCGGCCGAAAACCTCCCCCACAACACTAATACGTGATCCGGAATTCTGAGTGTGTGGAGTTTCCGTCTTCTGTCTGCAGCGCCTGGGGATCTCCTAGGAGCCCTCCGCGTGTCTTCACCGAGTGTCTCCTAGTGCATGCTGCAGGGGAAATTCGGGGGTTAGGCTGGAAATGCAGGTAGCATCTAGTGCCTAGCCCTGGACAGGGGAGGTAAATTAGCGGACTTCCCCCTGCCAGGCTACAGCTGTGACACGAGGCAGATGTGTGGAGGTAACCTCACCGTCCCTACACACTCGGCCGTATTCCTTAATTCTGAGTGTGGGTATGTTCCGTCTTCAGTCCTGCAGTGGCCTGGGATCTCCTAGGAGCCCTCCGCGTGACTTCCCCGAGTGTCTACTAGTGCGGGCTGCCGGGGAAATTCGGGGGTAGGCTGGAAATGCAGGTAGCATTAGTGCCTCCCCCTGGACAGGGGAGGTAATTAGCGGAATTCCCCCTGCCAGGCAACAACTGTGACACCAGGACAGCTGGGTGGTGTGTGTCCCCAAATCTCCCCACACACTCGGCATGTTCCGGGATTCTGAGTGTGGGGAGGTTCCAGTTTTCTGTCTGCAGTGCCTGGGATCTCCTAGGAACAATCGCTTGTCTTCCCGTAGTGTCTCTTAGTGCGAGATTGCCGGGGAAATGCGGGGGTTGGGCTGGAAATTCAGGTAGCTTCTAGTGCCTCCCCCTGCAGAGGGGAGGTAATTAGCGGACTTCCCCCTGCCAGACAACACTTGTGACACCTGGCAGCTGCGTGGACGGCGGCCTAAACCTCCCAAACACACTCGTACGTGATCCGGAATTCTGAGTGTGGGTAGGTTCCGTCTTCTGTCTGCAGCGCCTGGGATCTCCTAGGAGCCCTCCGCCTGACTTCCTCCCGAGTGTCTCCTATTGCAGGCTGCTGGGGAAAGGCGGGGGTTGGGCTGGAAATGCAGGTAGCATCTATGCCTCCCCGTGGACAGGGGAGGTTATTAGCGGTCTACACCCTGGCAGGCAACAAACTGTGACAACCAGGCAGCTGCGTGGAGGGGCGGCCCCAAACCTGCCAAACACACTCGGCCCTGTTCCGGAATTCTGAGTGTGGGGAGGTTACCGTCGTCTGTCTACAGCAGCCTGATATGTTCCTAGGAGCCGTCCTCGTGTCTTCCCCCGAGTGTCTCATATTGCGGGATTCAATGGAAGGGCGGGGGTTGTGTTGGAATGCAGGTAGTATCTGGTGCCTCCTCCTGGACAGGGGGAGGTAATTAGCGGACATCCCCCTGCCAGACAACACCTTGACACCAGCAGCTTCGTGGAGCTGGCCCAAACTTCCCCACACACTCGACCGTCTTCCTAATTCTTAATGTGGGGAGGTTTCCTTCTTCTGTCTGCAAGCGCCTGAGATATCATAGGAGCCCTCCGCGTGTCCTTCCCCGAATGTCTCTTTGTGCGGGGCTCCCGGGCATAGGGCGGGGGTTTGAGCTGGAAATGCAAGTAGCACTAGTGCCTCCCCCTGAACAGGGGAGTTATTAGCGGACTTCCCCCTGCCTGGCAACAGCCTAAACACCCGCCAGCTGCGTCGAGGGCGTCCCTAAACCTCCCCCACCACTCGGCCGTTTTCCGAAATTCTGAGTGTGGGGAGGTTCCGTCTTCTGTCTGCAGCGCCTGGGATCCCCTAGGAGCCCACCGCGTGTATTCCCCGAGGATCACTTAGTGCGGGCTCAATGGAAACCGGGGGTTGTTTGGAAATGCAGGTTGCATCTAGTGCCTCCCCCTGAACAGGGGAGGTAATAAGCAGAATTCCCCCTGCCAGGTGAAACCTGTGACCACCAGGCAGCTGCGTGGAGGGTGGTCCCCAAATCTCCCCACACACTCGGCCGTGTTCCAGGGATTCTGGGTGTGGGAGGTTCCGTTTCTGTCTGCAGTGCCTGGATCTCCTAGGAGCACTCGGCGTGTCTTCCCGAAGTGTCTCTTAGTGCGAGATGCCGGGGAAAGGCGGGGGTAGGGCTGGAAATTCAAGGGTAGCTTCTAGTGCCTCCCCCTGGAGAGGGGAGTTATTAGCGGAATTCCCCCGCCAGGAAATACCTGTGACACAGCCAGCTGCGTCGAGGGCGGCCCCAAACCTCTCCCACTCACTCGTACGTGATCCGGAATTCTGAGTGTGTGTAGGTTCCCTCTTCTGTCTGCAGCTCCTGGGATCTACTAGTAGCCCCTCCGCCTGTCTTCAATGATTGTCTCCTACACGAGCTTCCAGGGAAACAGGGGATGGGCTGGAAATGCAGGTAGCATCTGCTGCCTCTCCTGGAATGGGGAGTTATTTAGCGGATTCCCCCTGCCAGGCAACACCTGTACAACAGGCAGCGCATGGAGGGCGGCCCCAAACCTCCCCCACACACTCGGGCGTGTTCCGGGATTCTGAGTGTGGGGAGGTTCCGTTTTCTGTCTGCAGTGCCTGGGATCTCCTAGGAGCCCTCGGCGTGTATTACCTAGTGATTCTTAGTGCGGGATGCCGGGGAAAGTCGGGGGTTGGGATGGAAATTCAGGTAGCTTAAGTGCCTCCCCTGACAGGGGAGTAATTAGCGGAATTCCCCCTGCCAAGAAACACCTTGACACCAGGCAGCTGCGTGGAGGGCGGCACCAAACGTCCCCCACTCACTCGGCCGTCATCCAGAATTCTCAGTGTTGGGAGGTTCCGTCTTCTGTCTGCAGCGCCTGGGATCTCCTAGGAGCCCTCCGAGGGTCTTACCCGAGTGTCTCTTAGTGCTGGCTGCCGGGGAAATGCGGAGGATTTCCTGGAAATGTAGGTAGCATCTAGAGCCTCCCCCTGGACAGGGGAGGTAATTAGCGTAGTTCCCCCTGCCAGGCTACAGATTTGACACGAGGCAGCTGGGTGGAGGGCGGCCCCAAACCTCCCCCACACACTCGGCGTGTTCCGGAATTCTGAGTGTGGGGATATTCCGTATTCTGTCTTCAGCACCTGTGATCTCCTAGGAGCCCTCCGCGTGTCTTCCCCGAATGTATCCTACTGCGAGCTGCCGGGGAAACCGGGGGCTGTTCTGGAAATACAGGTAGCATCTAGTGCCTCCCGCTGAACATGGGAGGTAATTAGCGGACATCCCCTGCCAGGCAACACCTGTGGCACCTGGCAGCTGCGTGGACGGCGGCCCTAAACCTCCCACACACACTGGTACGTGATTCGGAATTCTGAGTGTGGGGAGTTTCCGTCATCTGTCTGCAGCGCCTGATATGTCCTAGGAGCACTCCTCGTGTCTTCCCGAGTGTCTCATAGTGCGGGCTTCAAATGAAAGGCGGGGGTTGTTTTGGAAATGCAGGTAGCATCTGCTGCCTCCTCCTGGAATGGGGAGGTATTTAGCGGACTTCCCCCTGCCAGGCAACACCTGTGAAACCAGGCAGCTGCGTGGAGTGCGGCCCCAAACCTCCCCCACACACTCGGCCGTCTTTCCTAATGCTGAATGTGGGGAGGTTCCATCTTCTGTCTGCAGCGCCTGGGATATCCTAGGAGCCGTCAGCGTGACTTCCTCGGGTTTCTCCTGGTGCGAGCTGCCGGGGAAATGCGGGGGTTGGGCTGGAAATGCAGGTAGCATCTAGTGCCTCCACCTGGACAGGGGAGGTAATTAGAGGACTTCCCCCTGCTAGGCAACACCTGTGACACCAGACAGCTTCGTGGAGGGCGGCCCCAAACCTCCCCCACACACTCGTACGTGATCCGGAATTCTCAGTGGGGGAGGTTCCGTCTTCTTACTGCAGTGCCTGGGATCACCTAGGAGCCCTCCACGTTTCTTCCCCGACTGTCTCCTAGTGCGGGCTTCTGGGGAATTGCGCGGGTTCGGCTATAAATGCAGGTAGAACCTAGTGCCTCCCCCTGGAATGGGGAGGTAATTAGAGGACTTCCCCCTGCAGGCAACACCTGTGACACCAGACAGCTTCGTGGAGGGCGGCCCCAAACCTCCCCCACACACTCGTACGTGATCCGGAATTCTGAGTGTGGGGAGTTTCCGTCTTCTGTCTGCAGCGCCTGGGATCTCCTAGGAGCCCTCCTCGTGTCTTCACCGTGTGTCTCTTAGTGCGGGCTGCAGGGGAAATTCGGGGGATCGGCTGGAAATGCAGGTAGCATCTAGTGCCTCCCCTGAACAGGGGAGATAATTAGAGGACTTCCCCCTGCCATGCAACACCTATGAAACCTGGCAGCTGCATGGAGGGCGGCCCCAAACCTTCCCTACATACTCGCGCGTGTTCCGGATTTCTGAGTGTGGGGAGGTTCCGTATTCAGTCTACAGTGCCTGGGATCACATAGGAGCCCTTCACGTTTCTTCCCCGAGTGTCTCGTAGTGCTGGCTTCCGGGGAATGGCGGGGTTTCTGCTGTGAATGCAGGTAGCATCTAGTATCTCCCCCTGGACTGGTGAGGAAATTAGCGGAATTCGCCCTGTCATGCAACACCTGTGACATCTGGCAGTTGCGTGGAAGTCGGCCCTAATCCTCACCCACTCACTCGTACGTGATCCGGAATTCTGAGTGTGGGGAGTTTCCTTCTTCTGTCTGCAGCGCCTGGGATCTCCTAGGTGCCCTCCGCGTGTCTTCACCGAGTGTCTCCTAGTGCGGGATTACGGGGAATGGCGGTGGTTGGCCTGCAAATGCAGGTAGCATCTAGTGCCTCCACCTAGACAGGGGAGGTAATTAGCGGAATTCCCCTGTAGGCAACACCTGTGACATCAAGCAGCTGCGAGGAAAGTGCCCCCAAATCTCCCTCACACTCTCGGCCGTGATCCGGAATTGTGAGTGTGGGGAGGTTCCGTCTTTTGTCTGCAGCGCCTGGGGTCTCCTAGGAGCCTTCCGCGTGTCTTCACCGAGTGTCTCCTAGTGCGGGATTCAATGGAAATGCGGTGGTTTGGCTTGAAATGCAGGTAGCATCTAGTGCCTCCTCCTGGACAGGGGAGTTATTTAGTGGAATTCCCCCTGCAATGCAACACATGTGACACCAGGCAGCTGGGTGGAGGTTGGACCCAAAACTCCCCCACACACTCGGACGTGTTCCGGAATTCTGAGTGTGGGGAGGTTCCGTCTTCTGTCTGCAGCAAATGGGATCTCCTAGGTGCCCTCCGCGTGTCTTCACCGAGTGTCTCCTAGTGCGGGATTACGGAGAATGGCGGTGGTTGGCCTGCAAATGCAGGTAGCATCTAGTGCCTCCACCTAGACAGGGGAGGTAATTAGCGGAATTCCCCCTGCAAGGCAACACCTGTGACATCAAGCAGCTGCGAGGAAAGTGCCCCCAAATCTCCCTCACACTCTCGGCCGTGATCCGGAATTGTGAGTGTGGGGAGGTTCCGTCTTTTGTCTGCAGCGCCTGGGGTCTCCTAGGAGCCTTCCGCGTGTCTTCACCGAGTGTCTCCTAGTGCGGGATTCAATGGAAAGGCGGTGGTTTGGCTTGAAATGCAGGTAGCATCTATTGCCTCCTCCTGGACAGGGGAGTTATTTAGTGGAATTCCCCCTGCAATGCAACACATGTGACACCAGGCAGCTGGGTGGAGGTTGGACCCAAAACTCCCCCACACACTCGGACGTGTTCCGGAATTCTGAGTGGGGGAGGTTCCGTCTTCTGTCTGCAGCAAATGGGATCTCCTAGGAGCCCTCTGAGTGTCTTCCCCGAGTGTCTCCTAGAGCGGGCTTCAATGGAAACGTGGGGGTTGTGTTGGAAAAGCAGGTAGCTTCTAGTGCCTCCCCCTGGACAGGGGAGATAATTAGCGGACTTCCCCCTGCTAGGGAAAAACTGTGACACCAGGTAGCTGCGTAGAGCGCGGCCTCAAACCTCCCCCCTCACTCGTACGTGATCCTGAATTCTTAGAGTGGGTAGGTTCCCTCTTCTGTCTGCAGCGACTGGGATCTCCTAGGAGCAGTCCGCGTGACTTCCTCGAGTGTCTCCTACTGCGGACTGCCAGGGAAATGCGGGGGTTGGGCTGGAATGCAGGTAGCATCTAGTGCCTCCACCTGGACAGGGGAGGAAATTACCGGACATCTCCCTGCCAGGCTAACCTGTGACACCAGGCAGCTCCGTGGAGAGCGGCCCCAAAGCTCCCCCGCACACTCGGCAGTGATCCGGAATTCTGAGTGTGGGTAGGTACCCTCTTCTGTCTGCAGCGCCTGATATCTACTAGGAGCCCTCCGCGTGTCTTCCCCGAGTGTCTCCTAGTGCGGGCTTCAATGAAAATGCGAGGTTTTTTTGGAAATGCAGG
The DNA here is from genome assembly GCF_009834535.1 of Camelus ferus. Classification (NCBI taxonomy): domain Eukaryota; kingdom Metazoa; phylum Chordata; class Mammalia; order Artiodactyla; family Camelidae; genus Camelus; species Camelus ferus. Next base: position 24,753,507 of record NC_045727.1, on the reverse strand, counting down.
TAGCATCTAGTGCCTCCTCCTGGACAGGGGAGGTAATTAGCGGACTTCCCCTTGCCAGGCAACACCTGTGACACCAGGCAGCTGCATGGAGTGTGGCCCCAAACCTCCCTCACACACTCGGGCGTGTACTGGGATTCTGAGTGTGGCGAGGTTCCGTTTTCAGTCTGCAGTGCTTGGGATCTCCTAGGAGCCTTCGGCGTGTCTTCCCCTAGTGTCTCATAGTGCGGGATGCCGGGGAAAGGCGGTGGTTGGTCTGGAAATTCAGGTAGATTCTAGTGCCTCCCCCTGGACAGGGGAGGTAATTAGCGGAATTCCCCTGCCAGGAAACACCTGTGACACCAGGAAGCTGCGTGGAGATCGTCCCCAAAGTTTCCCCACAAACTCGGCTGTGTTTCGGAATTCTGAGTGTGGGGAGGTTCCGTCATCTGTCTGCAGCGCCTGGGATCTCCTAGGAGCGCTCCGCGTGTATTCCTCGAGTTTTCCTAGTGCTGGCTGCCGGGGAAAGGCGGGTGTTGGGCTGGAAATGCAGGTAGCATCTAGTGCCTCCCGCTGGACAGGGGAGGTAATTAGCGGACATCCCCTGCCAAGCAACACCTGTGAAACCAGGCAGCTTCGTGGACGGCGGCCCTAAACCTCCCACACGCACAGGTACGTGATCCGGAATTCTGAGTGTGGGGAGGTTCCGTCTTCTGTCTGCAGGGCCTGATATGTCCTAGGAGCCGTCCTCGTGTCTTCCCCGATTGTCTCATAGTGCAGGCTTCAATGGAAAGGCGGGGTTTGTGTTGGAAATGCAGGTAGTATCTAGTGCCTCCTCCTGGACTGGGGAGGTAATTAGCGGAAATCCCCCCCTGCCAGGCAACACCTGTGACACCAGCAGCTGCGTGGAGCGCGGCACAAACTCCCCACACACTCGGCCGTCTTCCTAATGCTGAATTGTGGGGAGGTTCCGTTCTTCGGTCTGCAGCAGCCTGGGATATCCTAGGAGCCCTCCGCGTGTCTTCCCCGAATGTCTCCTTGTGCAGGCTCCCGGGGATAGGCGGGGTTTCGGCTGGAAAATCCTAGTAGAATCTAGTGCCTCCCCCTGAACAGGGGAATTAATAGCGGACTTCCACCTGCCAGGCAACACCTGTGACACCTGGCAGCTGCGTGGAGTGCGACCTATCCCTCCCCCACCCACTCGGCCGTTTTCCGGAATTCTGAGTGTGGGGGGTTCCGTCTTCTGTCTGCACGCGCCTGGGATCTCCTAGGAGCTCACCGCGTGTATTTCCCGAGTGTCTCCTATTGCGGGCTGCCGGGAAAATGCGGGGGGTTGGGCTGGAAATGCAGGTAGCATCTAGTGCCTCCCCCTGGACAGGGGAGGTAATTAGCAGAATACACCCTGCCGGGCAACACCTGTGAGAACAGGCAGCTGCGTGGAAGGCGACCCCAAACCTCCCCCACACACTCGGCCGTGATCCGAAATTCTGACTATTGGGAGGTTCCGTCTTAAGTCTGCAGTGCCTGATATCTCCTAGGAGCCCTCCGCGTGTCTTCCCCCCCGAGTGTCTCATATTGCGGGATCAATGGAAAGTCGGGGTTGTGTTGGAAATGCAGGTAGCATCTAGTGCCTCCTCCTGGACAGGGGAGGGTAATTAGCCGCATTCCCCCTGCCAGGCAACAGCTGTAACACCAGGCAGCTTCATGGAGGGCGGCCCCAAAACTCCCCAAACCACTCGGTCCTTTTCCTGGTTTCTGAGTGTGGGAGGTTCCCGTCTTCTGTCTGTATCGCCTGGGATCTCCTAGGAGCCCACCGCGTGTATTCCCGAGTACTCTTACTGCGGGCATCAATGGAAAGCGGGGTGTTTGGAAATGCAGTTAGCTTCTAGTGCCTCCCCCTGCAGGGGGGAGGTAATTAGCGGAATTCCCCCTGCCAAGGAAAACCTGTGACCACCAGCCAGCTGCGTCGAGTGCGGCCCCAAACCTCTCCCACTCACTCATACGTGATCCGGAATTCTGAGTGTGGGTAAGTTCCCTCTTCTGTCTGCAGCGCCTGTGATCTCCTAGGAGCCCACCGCCACTCTTTCCCGATTGTCTCCTACATCGAGCTGCCAGGGAAACGGGGGTTGGGCTGGAAATGCAGGTAGCATCTGCTGCCTCCTCCTGGAATGGGGAGGTAATTAGCGGAATTCCCCTGCCAGGAAACACCTGTGACACCAGCAGCTGCGTGGAAGGCGGACCCCAACCTCCCCCACTCACTCGGCAGTATTTGGGGATTCTGAGTGTCGGGAGGTTCCGTTTTCTGTCTGCAGCGCCTGGGTTCTCCTATTAGCCGTCAGCGTGACTTCTTCGAGTGTCTCCTATTGCGGGCTGCCGGGGAAAGGCGGGGTATGGGCTGGAAATGCAGGTAGCATCTAGTGCCTCCACCTGGACAGGGGAGGTAATTAGCGGACTTTCCCTGCCAGGAAACACCTGTGAACCCAGGCAGCTGCGTGGAGTGCGGCCAAAACCTTCCCCACACAATCGGCCGTGATCCGGAATTGCCCCGTGTGGGAGGTTCCGTCTTCTGTCTGCAGCGCCTGATATGTCCTAGGAGCCGTCCTCGTGTCTTCCCCCGAGTGTATCATAGTGCGGGCTTCAATGGAATGGCGGGGGGTTTTGTTGGAAATGCAGGTTGATCTAGTGCCTCCCCCTGACAGGGGAGGTAATAAGCAGAATTTCCCCCTGCCAGGTGAAACCTGTGACACCAGGCAGCTGCGTGGAGGTGTCCCCAAATCTCACCCACACACTCGGCCGTGTTCCAGGATTCTGGTGTGGGGAGGTTCCGTTTCTGTCTGCAGTGCCTGGGATCTTCCTAGGAGCACTCGGCGTGTCTTCCCGAAGTGTCTCTTAGTGCGAGATGCCGGGGAAAGGCGGGGGTAGGGCTGGAAATTCAGGTAGCTTCTAGTGCCTCCCCCTGGAGAGGGGAGTTAATTAGCGGAATTCCCCCTGCCAGGAAATACCTGTGACACCAGCCAGCTGCGTCGAGGGCGGCCCCAAACCTCTCCCACTCACTCGTACGTGATCCGGAATTCTGAGTGTGTGAGGTTCCCTCTTCTGTCTGCAGCTCCTGGGATCTCCTAGTAGCCCTCCGCCTGTCTTCAATGATTGTCTCCTACAGCGAGCTTCCAGGGAAACAGGGGATGGGCTGGAAATGCAGGTAGCATCTGCTGCCTCCTCCTGGAATGGGGAGGTATTTAGCGGACTTCCCCCTGCCAGGCAACACCTGTGACAACAGGCAGCTGCATGGAGGGCGGCCCCAAACCTCCCCACACACTCGGGCGTGTTCCGGATTCTGAGTGTGGGGAGGTTCCGTTTTCTGTCTGCAGTGCCTGGGATCTCTAGGAGCCCTCGGCGTGTATTACCCTAGTGATTCTTAGTGCGGGATGCCGGGGAAAGCGGGGGCTGGGATGGAAAATTCAGGTATCTGTAAGGCCTCCCCTGGACAGGGGAGGTAATTATCGGAATTCCCCTGAGAAACACTTTGACACCAGGCAGCTGCGTGGATGGCGGCCCAAACGCCCCACTCACTCGGCCGTCATCCAGAATTCTCAGTGTTGGGAGGTTCCGTTTCTGTCTGCAGCGGCATGGGATCTCATAGGAATCCCTCCGAGGGTCTTCCCGAGTGTCTCTTAGTGCTGGCTGCTGGGGAAATGCGGAGGATTTCCTGGAAATGTACGTAGCATCTAGAGCCTCCCCTGGACAGGGGATGATGTTAATTAAAGCGAGTTCCCCCTGCAATTGCTACCGATTTGACCGAGGCCAGCTGGGTGGAGGGCGGCCCCAAACCTCCCCCACACACTTGGCGTGTTCCGGAATTCTGAGTGTGGGGATATTCCGTATTCTGTCTTCAGCACCTGTGATCTCCTAGGAGCCCTCCGCGTGTCTTCCCCGAATGTATCCTACTGCGAGCTGCCGGGGAAAGCGGGGGCTGTTCTGGAAATACAGGTAGCATCTAGTGCCTCCCGCTGAACATGGGAGGTAATTAGCAGACATCCCCCTGCCAGGCAACACCTGTGGCACCTGGCAGCTGCGTGGAAGCTGGCCCCAAACTGACCCACACACTCGGCCGTGATCCGGAATTCTGAGAGTGGGAGGTTCCGTTTTGTCTCTACAGTGACTGGGATCTCCTAGGAGCCCTCCTCGTGTCTTCCCCGAGTGTCTCCTAGTGCGGGCTTCAATGGAAAGGCGGGAAAGTGTTGGAAATGTAGGTAGTATCTAGTGCCTCCTCCTGGACAGGGGAGGTAATTAGCGGACATCCCCATGCCAGGCAATATCTGTGACACCAGGCAGCTGCGTGAAGGGCGTCCCTAAACCTCCCCCACCCACTCGGCCTTTTTCCAGAATTCTGAGTGTGGGGAGGTTCCGTCTTCTGTCTGCAGCGCCTGGGATCTCCTAGGAGCCCACTGCATGTATTCCCCGAGTGTCTCCTAGTGCGGGCTGCAGGAAAATGCGGGGGTTGGGCTGGAAATGCAGGTAGTATCTAGTGCCTCCATCCTGGACAGGGGAGGTAATTAGCCGAATTCCCCCTGCCAGGCAACAGCTGTGACACCAGGCAGCTGCATGGAGGGCGGCCCCAAAACTTCCCAAACCACTCGGACTTTTTCCTGGTTTCTGAGTGTGGGGAGGTTCCGTATTCTGTCTGTAGCGCCTGGGATCTCCTAGGAGCCCACCGCGTGTATTTCCCGAGTACTCTACTGCGGGCTTCAATGGAAAAGCAGGGGTTGTTTTGGAAATGCAGGTAGCATCTTGTGCCTCCTCCAGGACAGGGGAGGTAATAAGCGGAATTCCCCCTGCCAGTCAAACCTGTGAAACCAGGCAGCTGCGTGGAATGCGGCCCCAAACCTCCCCCACACACTCGACCGTGTTCCGGGATTCTGAGTGTGGGGAGGTTCCGTTTTCAGTCTGCAGTGCCTGGGATCTCCTAGGAACACTCGGCGTGTCTTCCCGTAGTGTCTCTTAGTGCGACATGCCTGGGAAAGGCGGGGGTTGGGCTGGAAATTCAGGTAGCTTCTATTGCCTCCCCCTGCAGAGGGTAGGTAATTAGCGGAATTCCCCCTGCCAGGAAACACCTGTGACACCAGGCAGCTGCGTCAAGGGCAGCCCCAAACCTCTCCCACTCACTCGTACTTGATCCGGAATTCTGAGTGTGGGTAGGTTCCCTCTTCTGTCTGCAGCGCCTGTGATCTCCTAGGAGCCCTCCGCCTGTCTTTCCCGATTGTCCCCTACAGCGAGCTACCAGGGAAACGGGAGTTGGGCTGGAAATGCAGGTAGCATCTGCTGCCTCCTCCTGGAATGGGGAGGTATTTAGCGGACTTCCCCCTGCCAGGCACCACCTGTGACACCAGGCAGCTGCGTGGAGGGCGGGCCCCAAACCTCCCCCACACACTCGGCCGTGATCCGGAATTCTGAGTGTGGGGAGGTTCCGTTTTCTGTCTGCAGCGCCTGGGATCTCCTAGGAGCCGTCAGCGTGACTTCCTCGAGTTTCTCCTTGTGCGGGCTGCCGGGGAAATGTGGCGGTTGGGCTGGAAATGCAGGTAGCATCTAGTGCCTTCACCTGGACAGGGGAGGTAATTAGCGGACGTTCCCCTGCCAGGCAACACTTTGACACCAGGCAGCTGCGTGGAGTGCGGCCCCAAACCTCCCCCACACACTCGGCCGTGATCCGGAATTCTCAGTGTGGGGAGGTTCCGTCTTCTTTCTGCAGCACCTGGGATCTCCTAGGAGCCCTCCGCGGGTGTGGCTCGAGTGTCTCATAGTGCGGGCTGCCGGGGAAATGCGGGGGATTTCCTGGAAGTGCAGGTAGCATCTAGTGCCTCCCCCTGACAGGGGAGGTAATTAGCGGACTTCCCCTGCCAACAACACTGTGAAACCTGGCAGATGCGTGGACGGCGGCCCTAAACCTCCCAAACACACTCGTACGTTATCCGGAATTCTTAGTGTGGGTAGGTTCACTCATCTGTATGCAGTGCCTGGGATCTCCTAGGAGCCCTCCGCCTGACTTCCCCGAGTGTCACCTATTGTGGTCTGCTGGGGAAAGGCGGGGTTTTGGCTGGAAATGCAGGTAGCATCTAGAGCCTCCCCATAGGACAGGGGAGGTAATTAGCAGACTACCCTCTGCCAGGCAACACCTGTGACACCAGGCAGCTGCGTGAAAGGGCGGCCACAAACCTCCCCACCCACTCGGCCGTGATCCGGAATTCTGAGTGTGTGGAGTTTCCGTCTTCTGTCTGCAGCGGCCTGATATCTCCTAGGAGCCCTCCACGTGTCTTCCCAGAGTGTCTCATAGTGCGGGCTTCAATGGATAAGCGGGGTTAGTTTTGGAAAAATAGGTAGCATCTAGTGCCTCCCACTGGACAGTGGTGGTATTTAGCGGACTTCCTCCTGCCATGCTACAGCTGTGACACGAGGCAGCTGGGTGGAGGGTGACCCCACCTCCCCTACACACTCAGCCGTATTCCTTAATTCTGAGTGTGGGGATGTTCCGTCTTCAGTCTGCAGCGCCTGGGATCTCTAAGAGCCCTCCGCGTGACTTCCCCGAGTGTCTTCTAGTGCGGGCTCCCGGGGATAGGCGGGGGTTGGGCTGGAAATGCAAGTAGCATCTAGTGCCTCCCCCTGGAGAGGGGAGGAATTAGCGGAGTTCCCCCTGCCAGGCAACAACTATGAAAAAGGCATCTGCGTGGATGTCGGCCGAAAACCTCCCCACACACTAATACGTGATCCGGAATTCTGAGTGTGGGGAGTTTCCGTCTTCAGTCTGCAGCGACTTGGATCTCCTAGAAGCCCTCCGCGTGTCTTCACCGAGTGTCTCCTAGTGCGTGCTGCAGGGGAAATTCGGGGGTTATGCTGGAAATGCAGGTAGCATCTAGTGACTCCCCCTGGACAGGGGAGGTAATTAGGGGAATTCCCCCTGCCCGGCAACACTGTGACACCAGGCAGCTGCGGGGAGGGCGGCCACAACCCTCCCCCACTCACTTGTACGTGATCCGGAATTCTCAGTTTGGGTAGGTTCCCTTTCCTGTCTGCAGCGCCTCGGATCTCCTAGGAGCCCTCCGCTTGACATCCTCGAGTGTCTCCTAGAGCGGGATGCCGGGGAATGGCGGGGGTTGGGCTGGAAAATGCAGGTAGCATCTAGTGCCTTCACCTGGACAGAGGAGGTAATTAGCGGAATTCCCCCTGCAATTCAACACATGTGACACCAGGCAGCTGGGGGGAGGGCGGGCCCCAAACCTCCCCCACACACTCGGGACTTGTTTCCGGAATTCTGAGTGTGGGGAGGTTCCGTCTTCTGTCTGCAGAACCTGGGATATCCTAGGAGCCCTCCGCGTGTCTTCCCCGAATGTCTCCTTGTGCGGGCTCCCGGGGATAGGCGGGGGTTGGGCTGGAAATGCAAGTAGCATCTAGGCCTCCCCCTGAACAGGGGAGGGTATTTAACGGAATTCCCCCTGCCAGGCAACACCTGTGACATCAGGCAGCTGCGTGGAAATTGGCTCCAAAACCTCCCCCACACACTCGGCCGTGATCCGGAATTGTGAGTGTTGGGAGGTTCCGTCTTTTGTCTACAGCGCCTGGGATCCCCTAGGAGCCCTCTGTGTGTTTCCCCGAGTGTCTCCAAGTGCGGGATTCAATGGAAAGGCGGGGTTTGGCTCGAAATGCAGGTAGCATCTAGTACCTCCTCCTGGACAGGGGAGGTATTAGCAGAATTCCCCTGCAATGCAACACATGTGACACCAGGCAGCTGGGGGGAGGGCGGCCCCAAACCTCCCCCACACACTCGGACTTGTTCCGGAATTCTGAGTGTGGGGAGGTTCCGTCTTCTGTCTGCAGAACCTGGGATATCCTAGGAGCCCTCCGCGTGTCTTCCCCGAATGTCTCCTTGTGCGGGCTCCCGGGGATAGGCGGGGGTTGGGCTGGAAATGCAAGTAGCATCTAGTGCCTCCCCCTGAACAGGGGAGGTATTTAACGGAATTCCCCCTGCCAGGGCAACACCTGTGACACCTGGCAGCTGCGTGGACGGCGGCCCTAAACCTCCCAAACACAGTCGTACGTGATCCGGAAATCTTAGTGTGGGTAGGTTCACTCTTCTGTCGGCAGCGCCTGGGATCTCCTAGGAGCCCTCCGCCTGACTTCCCCGAGTGTCTACTATTGCGAGCTCCTGGGGAAAGGCGGGGGTTGGGCTTGAAATGCAGGTAGCATCTAGTGCCTCCCCATGGACAGGGGAGGTAATTAGTGGACTACCACCTGCCAGACAACACCTGTGACACCAAGCAGCTGCGTGAAGGGCGACCCCAAACTTCCCCCACCCACTCGGCGGTGATCCGGAATTCTGAGTGTGTGGAGGATCCGTCTTCTGTCTGTAGCGCCTGATATCTCCTTGGAGCCTTCCGTGTGTCTTCCCCGTGTGTCTCATAGTGCGGGCTTCAATGGATAAGCGGGGTTAGTTTTGGAAATGTAGGTAGCATCTAGTGCCTCCCCCTGGACAGGAGAGGTATTTAGCGGACTTCCACCTGCCAGGCTACAGCTGTGACACGAGGCAGTTCTGTGGAGGGAGACCCCACCTCCCCTACACACTCGGCCCGTATTCCTTAATTCTGAGTGTGGGGATGTTCCGTCTTCCGTCTGCAGCGCCTGGGATCTCCTAGGAGCCCTCTGCGTGTCTTCCCGTAGTGTCTCTTAGTACGAGATGCCGGGGAATGGCGGGGGTTGGGGTGGAAATTCATTTAGCTTCTAGTGCCTCCCCCTGCAGAGGGGAGGTAATTAGCGGAATTCCCCCTGCCAGGGAAACACCTGTGACACCAGGCAGCTGTGTCGAGGGCGGCCCCAATCCTCTCCCACTCACTCGTACGTGATCCGGAATTCTGAGTGTGGGTAGGTTTCCCTCTTCTGTCTGCAGCGCCTGTGATCTCCTAAGAGCCCTCCACCTGTCTTCCCCCGGATTGTCTCCTACAGCGAGCTGCCAGGGAAACGGGGGTTGGGCTGGAAATGCAGGTAGCATCTGCTGCCTCCTCCTGGAATGGGGAGGTAATTAGCGGACTTCTCCCTGCCAGGCACCACCTGTGACACCATGTAGCTGCGTGGAGGCGGGCCCCAAACCTCCCCCACACACTCGGCCCGTGTTCGGGGGATTCTGAGTGTGGGGAGGATCCTTTTTTCTCTCTGCAGCGCCTGGGATCTCCTAGGAGCCGTCAGCGTGACTTCCTCGCAGTGTCTCCTAGTGCGGGCTGCTGGGGAAAGGCGGGGGTTGGGCTGGAAATGCAGGTAGCATCTAGTGCCTCACCGTGGACAGGGGAGGTAATTAGTGGACATCCCCCTGCCAGACAACACCTGTGACACCAGGCAGCTTCGTGGAAGCTGGCCCCAAAATTCCCCACACACTCGACCGTCTTTCCTAATTCTTAATGTGGGGAGGTTCCGTCTCTGTCTGCAGCGCCTGAGATATCATAGGAGCCCTCCGCGTGTCTTCCCCGAATGTCTCCTTGTGCGGGCTCCCGGGCATAGGCGGGGGTTGAGCTGGAAATGCAAGTAGCATCTAGTGCCTCCCCCTGAACAGGGGAGTTATTTAGCGGACTTCCCCATGCCTGGCAACACCTAAGACAACCCGCCAGCTGCGTCGAGGGCGTCCCTAATCCTCCCCCAACCACTCGGGCCGTTTTCCGAAATTCTGAGTGTGGGGGAGGTTCCGTCTTCTGTCTGCAGCGCCTGGGATCTCCTAGGAGCGCTCCGCGTGTATTCCTCGAGTTTCTCCTAGTGCTGGCTGCCGGGGAAAGGCGGGTGTTGGGCTGGAAATGCAGGTAGCATCTAGTGCCTCCCGCTGGACAGGGTAGGTAATTAGCGGACATCCCCCTGCCAAGCAACACCTGTGAAACCAGGGCAGCTTCGTGGACGGCGGCCCTAAACCTCCCACACGCACAGGTACGTGATCCGGAATTCTGAGTGTGGGAGGTTCCGTCTTCTGTCTGCAGGGCCTGATATGTCCTAGGAGCCGTCCTCGTGTCTTCCCCGATTGTCTCATAGTGCAGGCTTCAATGGAAAGGCGGGGTTTGTGTTGGAAATGCAGGTAGTATCTAGTGCCTACTCCTGGACTGGGGAGGTAATTAGCGGAAAATCCCCCTGCCAGGCAACACCTGTGACACCAGGCACTGCGTGGAGCGCGGCAAAAAACTCCCCCACACACTCGGCCGTCTTTCCTAATGCTGAATGTGGGGAGGTTCCGTCTTCTGTCTGCAGCGCCTGGGATATCCTAGGAGCCCCTCCGCGTGGCTTCCCCGAATGTCTCCTTGTGCGGGCTCCCGGGGATAGGCGGGGTTTCGGCTGGAAATGCAAGTAGCATCTAGTGCCTCCCCCTGAACAGGGGAATTAAATAGCGGACTTCCCCTGCCAGGCAACACCTGTGACACCTGGCAGCTGCGTGGAGTGCGACCCTAAACCTCCCCCACCCACTCGGCCGTTTTCCGGAATTCTGAGTGTGGGGGGTTCCGTCTTCTGTCTGCAGCGCCTGGGATCACCTAGGAGCCAATCGCGTGTATTTCCCGAGTGTCTCCTAGTGCGGGCTGCCGGGAAAATGCGGGGGTTGGGCTGGAAATGCAGGTAGCATCTAGTGCCTCCACCTGGACAGGGGAGGTAATTAGCAGAATACCACCCTGCCGGGCAACACCTGTGAGACCAGCAGCTGCGTGGAAGGCGACCCCAAACATCCCCCAAACACTCGGCCGTGATCCGAAATTCTGACTATGGGGAGGTTCCGTCTTAAGTCTGCAGTACTTGATATCTCCTAGGAGCCCTCCGCGTGTCTTCCCCGAGTGTCTCATATTGCGGGCTTCAATGGAAAGTCGGGGGTTGTTTTGGAAATGCAGGTAGCATCTAGTGCCTCCTCCTGGACAGGGGAGGTAATTAGCCGAATTCCCCCTGCAGGCAACAGCTGTAACACCAGGCAGCTTCATGGAAGGCGGCCCCCAAAACTCCCCAAACCACTCGGTCTTTTCCTGGTTTCTGAGTGTGGGGAGGTTCCGTCTTCTGTCTGTAGCGCCTGGGATCTCCTAGGAGCCCACCGCGTGTATTTCCCGAGTACTCTTACTGCGGGCATCAATGGAAAAGCGGGGGTTGTTTTGGAAATGCAGGTAGCTTCTAGGTGCCTCCCCTGCCAGGAAAACACCTGTGACAGCAGGCAGCTGCGTGAGGGGCGGCCCCAAACCTCCCCCACTCACTCGGCAGTATTTGGGGATTCTGAGTGTCGGGAGGTTCCGTTTTCTGTCTGCAGCGCCTGGGTTCTCCTAGGAGCCGTCAGCGTGACTTCTTCGAGTGTCCTCCTATTGCGGGCTGCCGGGGAAAGGCGGGGTATGGGCTGGAAATGCAGGTAGCATCTAGTGCCTCCACCTGGACAGGGGAGGGTATTTAGCGGACTTTCCCCTGCCAGGAAACACCTGTGACACCAGGCAGCTGCGTGGAGTGCGGCCCCAAACCTCCCCCACACACTCGGCCGTGATCCGGAATTCTCAGTGTGGGGAGGTTCCGTCTTCTGTCTGCAGCGCCTGGGATCTCCTAGGAGCCCTCCGCGTGTGTTGATCGAGTGTCTCCTAGTGCGGTCTGCCGGGGAAAACCGTGGGATTTCCTGAAATGCAGGTAGCACTTGTGCCTCCCCCTGGACTGGGGAGGTATTTAGCGGACTTCCCCCAGCCAGGCTACAGCTGTGACACGAGGCAGATGGGTGGAGGGCGACCACACATCCCCTACACACTCGGCCGTATTCTTAATTCTGAGTGTGGGGATGATCCGTCTTCAGTCTGCAGCGCATGGGATCTCCTAGGAGCCATCCGCGTGACTTCCCTGAGTGTCTACTAGTGCGGGCTGCCGGGGAAATGCGGGGGTAGGCTGGAAATTCAGGTAGCATCTAGTGCCTCCCCCTGGACAGGGGAGGTAATTAGCGGAATTTCCCCTGCCAGGCTACAACTGTGACACCAGGCAGCTGCGTGGAAGGTGGCCCCAAACTCCCCCACACACTCACCGTGTTTCTTAATTCTGAATGTGGGGAGGTTCCGTCTTCTGTCTGCAGCGCCTGATATGTCCTAGGAGCCGTCCTCGTGTCTTCCCCGAGTGTATCATAGTGCGGGCTTCAATGGAAAGGCGGGGGTTGTGTTGGAAATGCAGGTAGTATCTAGTGCCTCTTCCTGGACTGTGGAGGTTAATTAGCGGAAATTCCTCTGCCAGGCAACACCTGTGACACCAGGCAGCTGCGTGGAAGCTGGCCCCAAACTTACCCACACACTCGGCCATGATCCGGAATTCTGAGAGTGGGGAGGTTCCGTTTTGTCTCTGCAGTGACTGGGATCTCCTAGGAGCCCTCCTCGTGTCTTCCCCGAGTGTCTCCTAGTGGCGGGCTTCAATGGAAAGGCGGGAAAGTGTTGGAAATGTTAGGTAGTATCTAGTGCCTCCTCCTGGACAGGGAGGTAATTAGCGGACATCCCAATGCCAGGCAATATCTGTGATACCAGGCAGCTGCGTGAAGGGCGTCCCTAAACCTCCCCCACCCACTCGGCCTTTTTCCGGAATTCTGAGTGTGGGGAGGTTCCATCTTCTGTCTGCAGCGCCTGGGATCTCCTAGGAGCCCACTGCGTGTATTCCCCGAGTGTCCTCCTAGTGCGGGCTGCCGGGAAATGCGGGGGTTGGGCTGGAAATGCAGGTAGTATCTAGTGCCTCCTCCTGGACAGGGGAGGTAATTAGCCGATTCCCCCTGCCAGGCAACAGCTGTGACACCAGGCAGCTGCATGGAGGGGCGGCCCCAAAACTCCCCAAACCACTCGTGTCTTTTCCTGGTTCTGAGATTGGGGAGGTTCCGTCTCTTCTGTAGCGCCTGGGATCTCCTAGAGCCCCATCGCGTGTATTTCCCGAGTACTCTTACTGCGGGCTTCAATGGAAAAGCAGGGGTTGTTTTGGAAATGCAGGTAGCATCTTGTGCCTCCTCCAGGACAGGGGAGGTAATAGCGGAATTCCCCCTGCCAGGCAAAAACCTGTGAAACCAGGCAGCTGCGTGGAATGCGGCCCCAAACCTCCCCCCACACACTCGACCGTGTTCCGGGATTCTGAGTGTGGGGAGGTTCCGTTATCAGTCTGCAGTGCCTGGGATCTCCTAGGAACACTCGGCGTGTCCTTCCCGTAGTATCTCTTAGTGCGACATGCCTGGAAAGGCGGGGGTTGGGCTGGAAATTCAGGTAGCTTTCTAGTGCCTCCCCATGCAGAGGGAGGAAATTAGCGAATTCCCCCCGCCAGTAAACCCTGTGACACCAGGGAAGCTGCGTCGAGGGCGGCCCCAAACTCTCCCACTCACTAGTACTTGATCCGGAATTCTGAGTGTGGGTAGGTTCCCTCTTCTGTCTGCAGCACCTGTGATCTCCTAGGAGCCCTCCGCCTGTTCTTTCCCGATTGTCCCCTACAGCGAGCTACCAGGGAAACGGGAGTTGGGCTGGAAATGCAGGTAAGCATCTGCTGCCTCCTCCTGGAATGGGGAGGTATTTAGCGGAATTCCCCCTGCCAGGCACCAACCTATGACACCAGGCAGCTGCGTGGAGGGCGGACCCCAAACCTCCCCCACACACTCCGGCCGTGATCTGGAATTCTGAGTGTGGGGAGGTTTCCGTTTTCTGTCTGCAGCGCCTGGGATCTCCTAGTAGCCGTCAGCGTGACTTCCTCGAGTTTCTCCTAGTGCGGGCTGCCGGGGAAATGTGGCGGTTGGGCTGGAAATGCAGGTAGCATCTAGTGCCTTCACCTGGACAGGGGAGGTAATTAGCGGACGTTCCCCTGCCAGGCAACACCTGTGACACCAGGCAGCTGCGTGGAATGCGGCCCCAAACCTCCCCCACACACTCGGCCGTGATCCGGAATTCTCAGTGTGGGGAGGTTCCGGTCTTCTTTCTGCAGCACCTGGGATCTCCTAGGAGCCCTCCGCGGGTGTTGCTCGAGTGTCTCATAGTGCGGGCTGCCGGGAAGTGCGGGGGATTTCCTGGAAATGCAGGTAGCATCTAGTGCCTCCCCATGGACAGGGGAGGTAATTAGCCGACTTCCCCCTGCCAACAACACTTGTGAAACCTGGCAGATGCGTGGACGGCGGCCCTAAACCTCCCAAACAGACTCGTACGTTATCCGGAATTCTTAGTGTGGGTAGGTTCACACATCTGTATGCAGTGCCTGGGATCTCCTAGGAGCCCTCCGCCTGACTTCCCCGAGTGTCACCTATTGTGTTCTGCTGGGGAAAGGCGGGGTTTTGGCTGGAAATGCAGGTAGCATCTAGTGCCTCCCCATAGACAGGGGAGGTAATTAGCAGACTACCCCCTGCCAGGCAACACCTGTGACACCAGGCAGCTGCGTGAAAGGCGGCCACAAACTTCCCCCCACCCACTCGGCCGTGATCCGGAATTCTGAGTGTGTGGAGTTTCCGTCTTCTGTCTGCAGCGCCTGATATCTCCTAGGAGCCCTTCACGTGTCTTCCCAGAGTGTCTCATAGTGCGGGCTTCAATGTATAAGCGGGGTTAGTTTTGGAAAAATAGGTAGCATCTAGTGCCTCCCACTGGTCAGTGGTGGTATTTAGCGGACTTCCTCCTGCCATGCTACAGCTGTGACACGAGGCAGCTGGGTGGAGGGTGACCCCACCTCCCCTACACACTCGGCCGTATTCCTTAATTCTGAGTGTGGGGATGTTCCGTCTTCAGTCTGCAGCGCCTGGGATCTCTTAGAGCCCTCCGCGTGACTTCCCCGAGTGTCTTCTAGTGCGGGCTGCCGGTGATAGGCGGGGGTTGGGCTGGAAATGCAAGTAGCATCTAGTGCCTCTCCCTGGAGAGGGGAGGAATTTAGCGGAGTTCCCCCTGCCAGGCAACAACTATGAAAAAAGGCATCTGCGTGGATGTCGGGCCGAAAACCTCCCCCACACACTAATACGTGATCCGGAATTCTGAGTGTGGGGAGTTTTCCGTCTTCTGTCTGCAGCGCCTTGGATCTCCTAGAAGCCCTCCGCGTGTCCTCACCGAGTGTCTCCTAGTGCGTGCTGCAGGGGAAATTCGGGGGTTATGCTGGAAATGCAGGTAGCATCTAGTGACTCCCCCTGGACAGGGGAGGTAATTAGGGGAATTCCCCCTGCCAGGCAACAACTGTGCACCAGACAGCTGCGGGGAGGGCGGCCACAAACCTCCCCCACTCACTCGTACGTGATCCGGAATTCTCAGTTTATGTAGGTTCCCTTTTCTGTCTGCAGCGCCTCGGATCTCCTAGGAGCCATCCGCTTGACTTCCTCGAGTGTCTCCTAGAGCGGGATGCCGGGGAATGCGGGGGTTGGGCTGGAAATGCAGGTAGCATCTAGTGCCTCACCTGGACAGAGGAGGTAATTAGCGGAATTCCCCCTGCAATTCAAACACATGTGACACAGTCAGCTGGGGGAGGGCGGCACCAAAACTCCCCCACACAACTCGGACTTGTTCCGGAATTCTGAGTGTGGGGAGGTTCCGTCTTCTGTCTGCAGAACCTGGGATATCTAGGAGCCCTCCGCGTGTCTTTCCCCGAATGTCTCCTTGTGCGGGCTCCCGGGGATAGGCGGGGGTTGGGCTGGAAATGCAAGTAGCATCTAGTGCCTCCCCCTGAACAGGGGAGGTATTTAACGGAATTCCCCCTGCCAGGCAACACCTGTGACAATCAGGCAGCTGCGTGGAAATTGGCTCCAAACCTCCCCACACACTCGGCCGTGATCCGGAAATGTGAGTGTTGGAGGTTCCGTCTTTGTCTGCAGCGCCTGGGATCCCCTAGGAGCCCTCTGTGTGTTTTCCCCGAGTGTCTCCAAGTGCGGGATTCAATGGAAAGGCGGGGGTTTGGCTCGAAATGCAGGTAGCATCTAGTACCATCCTCCTGGACAGGGGAGGTATTTAGCAGAATTCCCCCTGCAATGCAACACATGTGACACCAGGCAGCTGGGGGGAGGGCGGCCCAAACCTCCCCCACACACTCGGACTTGTTCCGGAATTCTGAGTGTGGGGGAGGTTCCGTCTTCTGTCTGCAGAACCTGGGATATCCTAGGAGCCCTCCGCGTGTCTTCCCCGAATGTCTCCTTGTGCGGGCTCCCGGGGATAGGCGGGGGTTGGGCTGGAAATGCAAGTAGGCATCTAGTGCCTCCCCCTGAACAGGGAGGTATCTAACGGAATTCCCCCTGCCAGGCAACACCTGTGACACCTGGCAGCTGCGTGGACGGCGGCCCTAAACCTCCCAAACACAGTCGTACGTGATCCGGAAATCTTAGTGTGGGTAGGTTCACTCTTCTGTCGGCAGCGCCTGGGATCTCCTAGGAGCCCTCCGCCTGTCTTCCCCGAGTGTCTACTGTTGCGAGCTCCTGGGGAAAGGCGGGGGTTGGGCTTGAAATGCAGGTAGCATCTAGTGCCTCCCCATGGGACAGGGGAGGTAATTAGTGGACTACCACCTGCCAGACAACACTTGTGACACCATGCAGCTGCGTGAAGGGCGACCCCAACTTCCCCAACCCATCGGCGTTGATCCGGAATTCTGAGTGTGTGGAGGTTCCGTCTTCTGTCTGCAGTGCCTGATACTCCTAGAGCCTTCCGTGTGTCTTCCCCGGGTGTCTCATAGTGCGGGCTTCAATGGATAGCGGGTTTTTTTTTGGAAATGTAGGAAGCATCTAGTGCCTCCCCCTGGACAGGAGAGGTATTTAGAGCGGACTTCCACCTGCCAGGCTACAGCTGTGACACGAGGCAGTTCTGTGGAGGGTGACCCCACCTCCCCTACACACCTCGGCCGGTATGTCCTTAATTCTGAGTGTGGGGATGTTCCGTTTTCAGTCTGCAGCGCCTGGGATGCTCCTAGGAGCCCTCTGCGTGTCTCCCGTAGTGTCTCTTAGTACGAGATGCCGGGGAATGGCGGGGGTTGGGTGGAAATTCATTTAGCTTCTAGTGCCTCCCCTGCAGAGGGGAGGTAATTAGCGGAATTCCCCCTGCCAGGAACACCTGTGACAACCAGGCAGCTGTGTCGAGGTCGGCCCCAATCCTCTCAACTCACTTTACGTGATCCGGAATTCTGAGTGTGGATAGGTTCCCCTCTTCTGTCTGCAGCGCCTGTGATCTCTAAGAGACCTCCACCTGTCTTCCCCGAGTGTCTCCTACAGCGAGCTGCCAGGGAAACGGGGGTTGGGGCTGGAAATGCAGTAGCATCTGCTCCCTCCTCCTGGAATGGGGAGGTAATGTAAGCGGACTTCCCCCTGCCAGGCACCACCTGTGACACCATGTAGCTGCGTGGAGGGGTCCCCAAACCTCCCCCATACACATTAGCGGCCGTGTTCGGGGATTCTGAGTGTGGGGGAGGATCCTTTTCTCTCTGCAGTGCCTGGGATCTCCTAGGAGCCGTCAGCGTGACTTCCTCGAGTGTCTCCTAGTGCGGGATGCTGGGGAAAGGCGGGGGGTTGGGCTGGAAATCAGGTAGCATCTAGTGCCTCCCCCTGGACATGGGAGGTAATTAGCGGACATCCCCCTGCCAGACAACACCTGTGACACCAGGCAGCTTCTGTGAAGCTGGCCCCAAACTTCCCCACACACTCGACCGTCTTTCCTAATTCTGAGTGTGTGGAGGTTCCGTCTTCTGTCTGCAGCGCCTGAGATATCATAGGAGCCCTCCGCTTTTCTTCCCCGAATGTCTCCTGTGCGGGCTCCCGGGCATAGGCCGGGGGGTTTGAGCTGGAAATGCAAGTGCATCTAGTGCCTCCCTCTGAAACAGGGGAGTTAATTAGCGGACTTCCCCTGCCTGGCAAACACTAAGACACCAGCCAGCTGCGTCGATGGCGTCCCAAAACCCTCCCCCAACCACTCGGCCTTTTTCCGAATTCTGAGTGTGGGAGGTTCCGTCTTCTGTCTCAGCACCTGTGATCTCCTAGGAGCCCACCGCGTGTATTCCGCGAGTACCTTAGTGTGGGTTTAATGGAAAACCGGGGGGTTGTTTTGGAATGCAGGTTGCATCTAGTGCCTCCCCCTGAACAGGGGAGGGTAATAAGCAGAATTCCCCCTGCCAGGTGAAACCTGTGACACCAGGCAGCTGCGTGGAGGGTTTCCCCAAATCTCCCCCACACACTCTCGGACTCGGGCCGTGTTCCGGGATTCTGGGTGTGGGGAGGTTCCGTTTCTGTCTGCAGTGCCTGGGATCTCCTAGGAGCACTCGGCGTGTCTTCCCGAAGTGTCTCTTAGTGCGAGATGCCGGGGAAAAGGGCGGGGGTAGGGCTGGAAAAATCAGGTAGCTTCTAGTGCCTCCCCCTGGAGAGGGGAGTTAATTAGCGAATTCCCCCTGCCAGGAACACCTGTGACACCAGCCAGCTGCAATCGATGGGCGGCCCCAATCATCTCCACTCAACTCGTACGTGATCCGGAATTCTGAGTGTGTGTAGGGTTCCCTCTTCTGTCTGCAGCTCCTGGGATCTCCTAGGAGCCCTCCGCCTGTCTTCAACGATTGTCTCCTACAGCGAGCTTCCAGGGAAACAGGGGTTGGGCTGGAAATGCAGGTAGCATCTGCTGCCTCTCCAGGAATGGGGAGGTATTTAGCGGAATTCCCCCTGCCAGGCAACACCTGTGATAACAGGCAGCTGCGTGGAGGGGCGGCCCCAAACATCCCCCACACACTCGGGGGCGTGTTCCGGGATTCTGAGTGTGGGGAGGGTTCTGTTTTCTGTCTGCAGTGCCTGGGATCTCCTAGGAGCCCTCGGCGTGTATTACCCTAGTTATTCTTAGTGCGGGATGCCGGGGAATGTCGGGGTTGGGATGGAAATTCAGGTAGTTTAAGTGCCTCCCGCATGACAGGGGAGGTAATTAGCGGAAATTCCCCTGCCAAGAAACACCTGTGACACCAGGCAGCTGCGTGGAGGGCGTCACCAAACATCCCCCACACACTCGGGCGTGTTCCGGGATTCTGAGTGTTGGGAGGTTCCGTCTTCTGTCTGCAGCGCCTGGGATCTCCTAGGAGCCCTCCGAGTGTCTTCCCCGAGTGTCTCCTAGTGCGGGCTGCCGGGGAAATGCGGAGGATTTCCTGGAAATGTAGGTAGCATCTAGTGCCTCCCCCTGGACAGGGGAGGTAATTAGCGTAGTTCCCCCTGCCAGGCTACAGATTTAACACGAGGCAGCTGGGTGGAGGGCGGCCATAAACCTCCCCCACACACTCGGCCGTGTTCCGGAATTCTGAGTGTGGTGATATTCCGTATTCTGTCTTCAGCGCCTGTGATCTCCTAGGAGCCCTCCGCGTGTCCTTCCCCGATGTATCCTACTGCGAGCTTGCCGGGGAAAGCGGAGGGTTGTTCTGGAATACAGGTAGCATCTAGTGCCTCCCGCTGAACATGGGAGGTAATTAGCGGACATCCCCCTGCCAGGCAACACCTGTGTCACCTGGCAGCTGCAATGGACGGCGGCCCTAAACCTCCCACACACACTGGTACGTGATTCGGAATTCTGAGTGTGGGGAGGTTCCGTCATCTGTCTGCAGCGCCTGATATGTCCTAGGAGCACTCCTCGTGTCTTCCCCGAGTGTCTCATAGTGCGGGCTTCAAATGAAAGGCGGGGGTTGTTTTGGAAATGCAGGTAGCATCTGCTGCCTCCTCCTGGAATGTGGAGGTAATTAGCAGACTTCCCCCTGCCAGGCAACACCTGTGACAAAAGGCAGCTGCGTGGAGGGCGGCCCCAAACATCCCCCACACACTCGGGCGTGTTCCGGATTCTGAGTGTGGGGAGGTTCGCGTTTTCTGTTTGCAGTGCCTGGGATCTCCTAGGAGGCCCTCGGCGTGTCCTTCCCCTAGTGTTTCTTAGTGCGGGATGCCGGGGAAGTCGGGGGTTGGGATGGAAATTCATGTAGCTTTAAGATGCCTCCCCCTGGACAGGGGAGGTATTAGCGGAATTCCCCTGCCAAGAAACACCTGTGACACCAGGCAGCTGCGGTGGAGGGCGACCCCAACGTCCCCCCACTCACTCGCCGTCATCCAGAATTCTCAGAGTTCGGAGGTTCCGTCTTCTGTCTGCAGTGCCTGGGATCTCCTAGGAGCCCTCCGAGGGTCTTCCCGAGTGTCTCCTAGTGCGGGCTGCCGGGGAAATGCGGAGGATTCCTGGAAATGTAGGTAGCTTCTAGTGCCTCCCCCTGGACAGGGGAGGTAATTAGCGGATTTCCCCCTGCCAGGCTACAGATGTGACACGAGGCAGCTGGGTGAGGGCGGCCCCCAAATCTCCCCAACACACTCGGCCGTGATCCGGAATTCGGAGTGTGGGAAGGTTCCGTTTTGTCTCTGCAGTAACTGGGATCTCCTAGGAGCCCTTCTCGTGTCTTCCCCGAGTGTCTCCTAGTGCGGGCTTCAATGGAAAAGCGGGGGGGGTTTTGGGAATGCAGGTAGTATCTAGTGCCTCCTCCAGGACAGGGGAGGTAATTAGCGGACATCCCCATGCCAGGCAATAACTGTGGCACCAAGCAGCTGCGTGGAGGGCAGCCCCAAAATTCCCCACTCACTCGTACGTGATCCGGAATTCTGAGTGTGTGTAGGTTCCCTCTTCTGTCTGCAGCGCCTCGGATCTCCTAGGAGCCCTTGGCTTGACTTCCTCGAGTGTCTCCTAGTGCGGGATGCCGGGGAAAGGCGGGGGTTGGGCTGGAAAATGCGAGGTAGCATCTAGTGCCTCCACCTGTACAGGGGAGGTAATTAGCGAATTCCCCCTGCAAGGCAACACCTGTGATATCAGGCAGCTGCGTGGAAAGTGGCCCCCAACCTCCCCCACACACTCGGCCGTGATCCGGAATTGTGAGTTTGGGAGGTTCCGTCTTTTGTCTGCAGGCGCCTGGGATCTCCTAGGAGCCCTCCGCGTGTCTTCCCCGAGTGTGTCTCCAAGTGCGGGATTCAATGGAAAGGCGGGGGTATGGCTCGAATTGCAGGGAGCATCTAGTGCCTACCACTGGAAGGGGGAGGGTAATTAGCGGACTTTCCCCCTTGCCAGACAACCTTGTGACACCTGGCAGGTGCGTGGACGGCGGCCCTAAACCTTCCAAACACACTCGTACGTGATCCGGAATTCTCAGTGGTGGGTAGGTTCCCTATATTTTCTGCAGCGCTGGGATCTCCTAGGAGCCCTCCGCCATGACTTTCCCGAGTGTCTCCTATTGCGGGCTGCTGGGGAAAGGCGGGTGTGGGCTGGAAATGAAGGTAGCATCTAGTGCCTCCCATGGACGGGGAGGTAATTAGCGGGAATACCCCCCTGCCATACAACCCTGTGACACCAGGCAGCTGCGTGAAGGGCGGCCCAAAACATCCCCCACCCACTTCGGCCGTGATCCGGAATTCTGTGTGTGGGAGGTTTCCGTCTTCTGTCTGCAGCGCCTGATGATCTCCTAGGATCCTTCCGCGTGTCTTCACCGAGTGGTCTCATAGTGCGGGCTTCAATGGATAAGCGGGGTTAGTTTTTGGAAATGTAGGTAGCATCTAGTGCCTCACGCTGGACAGGTGAGGTATTTAGCGGACTTCCTCCTGCCAGGCTACAGCTGTGACACGAGTCATCTGGTTGGAGGGTGACCCCACCTTCCCCTACACACTCGGTCGTTCTTCCTTAATTGTGAGTGTGTGGATGTTCCGTCTTCAGTCTGCAGTGCCTGGGATGTCCCTAGGAGCCCTCCGCGTGACTTCCCCGAGTGTATTCTATGCGGGATCCCGGGGATAGGCTGGGGTTGGGCTGGAAATGCAAGTAGCATCTAGTGCCTCCCCCTGAACAGGGGAGGTAATTAGCGGACTTCCCCCTGCCAGGGCAACACCTGTGACACCTGCAGCTGCGTGGAGGGCGACCCTAAACCTCCCCACCCACTCGGGCACTGCGGCCGTTTTCCGGAATTCTGAGTGTGGGGAGGTTCCGTCTTCTGTCTGCAGCGCCTGGGGATCTCCTAGAAGCCCACCGCGTGTATTCCCTGACTGTCTCCTAGTGCGGGCTGCCCGGAAAATGCGGGGATTGTGCTGGAAATGCAGGTTGCATCTAGTGCCTCCACCTGGATAGGGGAGGTAATTAGCGGAATACACCCTGCAAGGCAACACCTGTGACACCTGGGCAGCTGCGTGGGGGGCGGCCCCAACCTCCCCCACGCACTCGGCCAGTGATCCGGAATTCAGACTGTGGGGGAGGTTCCGTCTTATGTTTGCAGTGCCTGATATTTCCTAGGAGCCCTCCGCGTGTCTTCCCCGAGTGTCTCATATTGCGGGCTTCACATGGAAATTCGGGGGTTGTGTTGGAAATGCAGGTAGCATCTAGTGCCTCCCCCTGGACAGGGAAGGTATTTAGCCGAATTCCCCCTGCCAGGCAAAAGCTGTGACACCAGCAACTGCATGGAGGGCGGCCCCCAAACTCTCCCAACCCACTCGGTGTTTTTTTTCCTGGTTTCTGAGTGTGGGGAGATTCCGTCTTCTGTCTGTAGCGGCCTGGGATCTCCTAGGAGCCCCACCGCGTGTATTTCCCGAGTACTATTACTGCGGGCTTCAACGGAAAAGTGGGGTTGTTTTGGAAATGCAGGTAGCATCTAGTGCCTCCTCCAGGACAGGGGAGGTAATAAGCGGACTTCCCCTTGCCATGCAAAACCTGTGACACCAGGCAGCTGCGTGGAAGGTGTCCCCAAAACTCCCCCCACACACTCGGCCGTGATCCGGGAATTCTGACTGTGGGGAGGTTCCGTCTTATATCTGCAGTGCCTAATAATTTCCTAGGAGCCCTCCGCGTGTCTTCCCCGAGTGTCTCATATTGTGGGCTTCAATGGAAAGGCGGGGGTTAGGCTGGAAATTCAGGTAGCTTCTAGTGCCTCCCCCTGCAGAGGGGAGGTAATTAGCGGAAATTCCCCCAGCCAGGAAACACCTTGACACCAGGCAGCTGCGTCGAGGGCGGCCCCAATCCTCTCCCACTCACCCGTACGTGATCTGGAATTCTGAGTGTGGGTAGGTTCCCTCTTCTGTCTGCAGCGCCTGTGATCTCCTAGGAGCCCTCCGCCTGTCTTCCCCGATTGTCTCCTACAGCGAGCTGCCAGGGAAACGGGGGTTGGGCTGTAAATGCAGGTAGCATCTGCTGCCTCCTCCTGGAATGGGGAGGTAATTAGCGGACTTCCCCCAGCCAGGCAACACCTGTGACACCAGGCCGCTGCGTGGAGGGCGGCCCCAAACCTCCCCCACACACTCAGTCGTGTTCGGGGATTCTGAGTGTGGGGAGGATCCGTTTTCTCTCTGCAGCGCCTGGGATCTCCTAGGAGCCGTCAGCTTGACTTCCTCGAGTGTCTCCTAGTGCGGGCTGCCGGGGAAATGCGGGGTATTTCCTGGAAATGCAGGTAGCATCTAGTGCCTCCCCCTGAGCAGGGGAGGAAATTAGCGGAGTTTACCCTGCCAGGCAACAACTTTGAACCAGGCATCTGCATGGACGTCGGCCGAAAACCTCCCCCACACACTAATACGTGATCCGGAATTCTGAGTGTGTGGAGTTTCCGTCTTCTGTCTGCAGCGCCTGGGATCTCCTAGGAGCCCTCCGCGTGTCTTCACCGAGTGTCTCCTAGTGCATGCTGCAGGGGAAATTCGGGGGTTAGGCTGGAAATGCAGGTAGCATCTAGTGCCTAGCCCTGGACAGGGGAGGTAATTAGCGGACTTCCCCCTGCCAGGCTACAGCTGTGACACGAGGCAGATGTGTGGAGGTAACCTCACGTCCCCTACACACTCGGCCGTATTCCTTAATTCTGAGTGTGGGTATGTTCCGTCTTCAGTCTGCAGTGCCTGGGATCTCCTAGGAGCCCTCCGCGTGACTTCCCCGAGTGTCTACTAGTGCGGGCTGCCGGGGAAATTCGGGGGTAGGCTGTTAATACAGGTAGCATCTAGTGCCTCCCCCTGGACAGGGGAGGTAATTAGCGGAATTCCCCCTGCCAGGCAACAACCTGTGACACCAGGCAGCTGCGTGGGGTGTGTCCCCAAAATCTCCCCCACACACCTCGAATCGGCATGTTCCGGGATTCTGAGTGTGGGGAGGTTCCGTTTTCGTCTGCAGTGCTGGGATCTCCTAGGAACAATCGGCTTGTCTTCCCGTAGTGTCTCTTACTGCGAGATGCCGGGGAAATGCGGGGGTTGGGCTGGAAATTCAGGTAGCTTCAGTGCCTCCCCCTGCAGAGGGGAGGTAATTAGCGGACTTTCCCCCTGCCAGACACACTTGTGACACCTGGCAGCTGCGTGGACGGCGGCCCTAAAACCTCCCAAACACACTCGTACGTGATCCGGAATTCTGATTGTGGGTAGGTTCCGTCTTCTGTCTGCAGCGCCTGGGATCATCCTAGGAGCCCTCCGCCTGACTTCCCCGAGGGTCTCCTATTGCGGGCTGCTGGGGAAAGGCGGGGTTGGGCTGGAAATGCAGGTAGCATCTAGTGCCTCCCAGTGGACAGGGGAGGTTATTAGCGGTCTACACCCTGGCAGGCAAAAACTGTGACACCAGGCAGCTGCGTGGAGGGCGGCCCCAAACCTGCCAAACACACTCGGCCCTGTTCCGGAATTCTGAGTGTGGGGAGGTTCCGTCTTCTGTCTGCAGCACCTGATATGTCCTAGGAGCCGTCCTCGTGTCTTCCCCGAGTGTCTCATATTGCGGGATTCAATGGAAGGCGGGGGTTGTGTTGGAAATGCAGGTAGTATCTGGTGCCTCCTCCTGGAGGGGGGAGGTAATTAGCGGACATCCCCCTGCCAGACAACACCTGTGACACCAGGCAGCTTCGTGGAAGCTGGCCCCAAACTTCCCCACACACTCGACCGTCTTTCCTAATTCTTAATGTGGGGAGGTTCCGTCTTCTGTCTGCAGCGCATGAGATATCATAGGAGCCCTCCGCATGTCTTCCCCGAATGTCTCCTTGTGCGGGCGCCCGGGCATAGGCGGGGGTTGAGCTGGAAATGCAAGTAGCATCTAGTGCCTCCCCCTGAACAGGGGAGTTAATTAGCGTACTTTCCCCCGCCTGGCAACATCTAAGACACCCGCCAGCTGCGTCGAGGGCGTCCCTAAACCTCCCCCAACCACTCGCCGTTTCCGAAATTCTGAGTGTGGGGAGGTTCCGTCTTCTGTCTGCAGCGGCCTGGGATCCCCTAGGAGCCCACCGCGTGTATTCCCCGAGAACACTTAGTGCGGGCTTCATAGGAAACCCGGGGGTTGTTTTGGAAATGCAGGTTGCATCTAGTGCCTCCCCCTGAACAGGGGAGGTAATAGCAGAATTCCCCCTGCCAGGTGAAACCTGTGACACCAGGCAGCTGCGTGGAGGGTGTCCCCAAATCTCCCCCGCACACTCGGCCGTGTTCCAGGATGTCTGGGTGTGGGGAGGTTCCGTTTTCTGTCTGCAGTGCCTGGGATCTCCTAGGAGCACTCGGCGTGTCTTCCCGAAGTGTCTCTTAGTGCGAGATGCCGGGGAAAGGCGGGGGTAGGGCTGGAAATTCAGGTAGCTTCTAGTGCCTCCCCCTGGAGAGGGGAGTTAATTAGCGGAATTCCCCCTGCCAGGAAATACCTGTGACACCAGCCAGCTGCGTCGAGGGCGGCCCCAAACCTCTCCCACTCACTCGTACGTGATCCGGAATTCTGAGTGTGTGTAGGTTCCCTCTTCTGTCTGCAGCTCCTGGATCTCCTAGTAGCCCTCCGCCTGTCTTCAATGATTGTCTCCTACAGCGAGCTTCCAGGGAAACAGGGGATGGGCTGGAAATGCAGGTAGCATCTGCTGCCTCCTCCTGGAATGGGGAGGTATTTTAGCGGACTTCCCCCTGCCAGGCAACACCTGTGACAACAGGCAGCTGCATGGAGGGCGGCCCCAAACCTCCCCCACACACTCGGGCGTGTTCCGGGATTCTGAGTGTGGGGAGGTTCCGTTTTCTGTCTGCAGTGCCTGGGATCTCCTAGGAGCCCTCGGCGTGTATTACTCTAGTGATTCTTAGTGCGGGATGCCGGGGAAAGTCGGGGGTTGGGATGGAAATTCAGGTAGCTTTAAGTGCCTCCCCCTGGACAGGGGAGGTAATAGCGGAATTCCCCCTGCCAAGAAACACCTTTGACACCAGGCAGCTGCGTGGAGGGCGGCACCAAACGTCCCCCACTCACTCGGCCGTCATCCAGAATTCTCAGTGTTGGGAGGTTCCGTCTTCTGTCTGCAGCGCCTGGGATCTCCTAGGAGCCCTCCGAGGGTCTTACCCGAGTGTCTCTTAGTGCTGGCTGCCGTGGGAAATGCGGAGGATTTCCTGGAAATGTAGGTAGCATCTAGAGCCTCCCCCTGGACAGGGGAGGTAATTAGCGTAGTTTCCCCCTGCCAGGCTACAGATTTGACACGAGGCAGCTGGGTGGAGGGCGGCCCCCAAACCTCCCCCACACACTCGGGCCGTGTTCCGGAATTCTGAGTGTGGGGATATTCCGTATTCTGTCTTCAGCACCTGTGATCTCCTAGGAGCCCTCCGCGTGTCTTCCCCGAATGTATCCTACTGCGAGCTGCCGGGGAAACCGGGGGCTGTTCTGGAAATACAGGTAGCATCTAGTGCCTCCCGCTGAACATGGGAGGTAATTAGCGGACATCCCCCTGCCAGGCAACACCTGTGGCACCTGGCAGCTGCGTGGACGGCGGCCCTAAACCTCCCACACACACTGGTACGTGATTCGGAATTCTGAGTGTGGGGAGTTTCCGTCATCTGTCTGCAGCGCCTGATATGTCCTAGGAGCACTCCTCGTGTCTTCCCCGAGTGTCTCATAGTGCGGGCTTCAAATGAAAGGCGGGGGTTGTTTTGGAAATGCAGGTAGCATCTGCTGCCTCCTCCTGGAATGGGGAGGTAATTAGCGGACTTCCCCCTGCCAGGCAACACCTGTGAAACCAGGCAGCTGCGTGGAGCGCGGCACAAATCTCCCCCACACACTCGGCCGTCTTTCCTAATGCTGAATGTGGGGAGGTTCCGTCTTCTGTCTGCAGCGCCTGGGATATCCTAGGAGCCGTCAGCGTGACTTCCTCGAGTTTCTCCTGGTGCTAGCTGCCGGGGAAATGCGGGGGTTGGGCTGGAAATGCAGGTAGCATCTAGTGCCTCCACCTGGACAGGGGAGGTAATTAGAGGACTTCCCCCTGCTAGGCAACACCTGTGACACCAGACAGCTTCGTGGAGGGCGGCCCCAAACCTCCCCCACACACTCGTACGTGATCCGGAATTCTCAGTGTGGGGAGGTTCCGTCTTCTTACTGCAGTGCCTGGGATCACCTAGGAGCCCTCCACGTTTCTTCCCCGACTGTCTCCTAGTGCGGGCTTCTGGGGAATTGCGCGGGTTCGGCTATAAATGCAGGTAGAACCTAGTGCCTCCCCCTGGAATGGGGAGGTAATTAGAGGACTTCCCCCTGCTAGGCAACACCTGTGACACCAGACAGCTTCGTGGAGGGCGGCCCCAAACCTCCCCCACACACTCGTACGTGATCCGGAATTCTGAGTGTGGGGAGTTTCCGTCTTCTGTCTGCAGCGCCTGGGATCTCCTAGGAGCCCTCCTCGTGTCTTCACCGTGTGTCTCTTAGTGCGGGCTGCAGGGGAAATTCGGGGGATCGGCTGGAAATGCAGGTAGCATCTAGTGCCTCCCCCTGAACAGGGGAGATAATTAGAGGACTTCCCCCTGCCATGCAACACCTATGAAACCTGGCAGCTGCATGGAGGGCGGCCCCAAACCTTCCCTACATACTCGCGCGTGTTCCGGATTTCTGAGTGTGGGGAGGTTCCGTATTCAGTCTACAGTGCCTGGGATCACATAGGAGCCCTTCACGTTTCTTCCCCGAGTGTCTCGTAGTGCTGGCTTCCGGGGAATGGCGGGGTTTCTGCTGTGAATGCAGGTAGCATCTAGTATCTCCCCCTGGACTGGTGAGGAAATTAGCGGAATTCGCCCTGTCATGCAACACCTGTGACATCTGGCAGTTGCGTGGAAGTCGGCCCTAATCCTCACCCACTCACTCGTACGTGATCCGGAATTCTGAGTGTGGGGAGTTTCCTTCTTCTGTCTGCAGCGCCTGGGATCTCCTAGGTGCCCTCCGCGTGTCTTCACCGAGTGTCTCCTAGTGCGGGATTACGGGGGGAATGGCGGTGGTTGGCCTGCAAATGCAGGTAGCATCTAGTGCCTCCACCTAGACAGGGGAGGTAATTAGCGGAATTCCCCCTGTAGGCAACACCTGTGACATCAAGCAGCTGCGAGGAAAGTGCCCCCAAATCTCCCTCACACTCTCGGCCGTGATCCGGAATTGTGAGTGTGGGGAGGTTCCGTCTTTTGTCTGCAGCGCCTGGGGTCTCCTAGGAGCCTTCCGCGTGTCTTCACCGAGTGTCTCCTAGTGCGGGATTCAATGGAAATGCGGTGGTTTGGCTGAAATGCAGGTAGCATCTAGTGCCTCCTCCTGGACAGGGGAGTTATTTAGTGGAATTCCCCCTGCAATGCAACACATGTGACACCAGGCAGCTGGGTGGAGGTTGGGACCCAAAACTCCCCCCACACACTCGGACGTGTTCCGGAATTCTGAGTGTGGGGAGGTTCCGTCTTCTGTCTGCAGCAAATGGGATCTCCTAGGTGCCCTCCGCGTGTCTTCACCGAGTGTCTCCTAGTGCGGGATTACGGAGAATGGCGGTGGTTGGCCTGCAAATGCAGGTAGCATCTAGTGCCTCCACCTAGACAGGGGAGGTAATTAGCGGAATTCCCCCTGCAAGGCAACACCTGTGACATCAAGCAGCTGCGAGGAAAGTGCCCCCAAATCTCCCTCACACTCTCGGCCGTGATCCGGAATTGTGAGTGTGGGGAGGTTCCGTCTTTTGTCTGCAGCGCCTGGGGTCTCCTAGGAGCCTTCCGCGTGTCTTCACCGAGTGTCTCCTAGTGCGGGATTCAATGGAAAGGCGGTGGTTTGGCTTGAAATGCAGGGTAGCATCTATTGCCTCCTCCTGGACAGGGGAGTTATTTAGTGGAATTCCCCCTGCAATGCAACACATGTGACACCAGGCAGCTGGGTGGAGGTTGGACCCAAAACTCCCCCACACACTCGGACGTGTTCCGGAATTCTGAGTGTGGGGAGGTTCCGTCTTCTGTCTGCAGCAAATGGGATCTCCTAGGAGCCCTCTGAGTGTCTTCCCCGAGTGTCTCCTAGAGCGGGCTTCAATGGAAACGTGGGGGTTGTGTTGGAAAGCAGGTAGCTTCTAGTGCCTCCCCCTGGACAGGGGAGATAATTAGCGGACTCCCCCTGCTAGGGAAAAACTGTGACACCAGGTAGCTGCGTAGAGCGCGGCCTCAAACCTCCCCCACTCACTCGTACGTGATCCTGAATTCTTAGAGTGGGTAGGTTCCCTCTTCTGTCTGCAGCGACTGGGATCTCCTAGGAGCAGTCCGCGTGACTTCCTCGAGTGTCTCCTACTGCGGACTGCCAGGGAAATGCGGGGGTTGGGCTGGAATGCAGGTAGCATCTAGTGCCTCCACCTGGACAGGGGAGGAAATTACCGGACATCTCCCTGCCAGGCTAACCTGTGACACCAGGCAGCTCCGTGGAGAGCGGCCCCAAAGCTCCCCCGCACACTCGGCAGTGATCCGGAATTCTGAGTGTGGGTAGGTACCCTCTTCTGTCTGCAGCGCCTGATATCTACTAGGAGCCCTCCGCGTGTCTTCCCCGAGTGTCTCCTAGTGCGGGCTTCAATGAAAATGCGAGGTTTTTTTGGAAATGCAGGTAGCATCTAGTGCCTCCTCCTGGACAGGGGAGGTAATTAGCGGACTTCCCCTTGCCAGGCAACACCTGTGACACCAGGCAGCTGCATGGAGTGTGGCCCCAAACCTCCCTCACACACTCGGGCGTGTACTGGGATTCTGAGTGTGGCGAGGTTCCGTTTTCAGTCTGCAGTGCTTGGGATCTCCTAGGAGCCTTCGGCGTGTCTTCCCCTAGTGTCTCATAGTGCGGGATGCCGGGGAAAGGCGGTGGTTGGTCTGGAAATTCAGGTAGATTCTAGTGCCTCCCCCTGGACAGGGGAGGTAATTAGCGGAATTCCCCCTGCCAGGAAACACCTGTGACACCAGGAAGCTGCGTGGAGATCGTCCCCAAAGTTTCCCCACAAACTCGGCTGTGTTTCGGAATTCTGAGTGTGGGGAGGTTCCGTCATCTGTCTGCAGCGCCTGGGATCTCCTAGGAGCGCTCCGCGTGTATTCCTCGAGTTTCTCCTAGTGCTGGCTGCCGGGGAAAGGCGGGTGTTGGGCTGGAAATGCAGGTAGCATCTAGTGCCTCCCGCTGGACAGGGGAGGTAATTAGCGGACATCCCCCTGCCAAGCAACACCTGTGAAACCAGGCAGCTTCGTGGACGGCGGCCCTAAACCTCCCACACGCACAGGTACGTGATCCGGAATTCTGAGTGTGGGGAGGTTCCGTCTTCTGTCTGCAGGGCCTGATATGTCCTAGGAGCCGTCCTCGTGTCTTCCCCGATTGTCTCATAGTGCAGGCTTCAATGGAAAGGCGGGGTTTGTGTTGGAAATGCAGGTAGTATCTAGTGCCTCCTCCTGGACTGGGGAGGTAATTAGCGGAAATCCCCCTGCCAGGCAACACCTGTGACACCAGGCAGCTGCGTGGAGCGCGGCACAAAACTCCCCCACACACTCGGCCGTCTTTCCTAATGCTGAATGTGGGGAGGTTCCGTCTTCGGTCTGCAGCGCCTGGGATATCCTAGGAGCCCTCCGCGTGTCTTCCCCGAATGTCTCCTTGTGCAGGCTCCCGGGGATAGGCGGGGTTTCGGCTGGAAATCCTAGTAGAATCTAGTGCCTCCCCCTGAACAGGGGAATTAATAGCGGACTTCCACCTGCCAGGCAACACCTGTGACACCTGGCAGCTGCGTGGAGTGCGACCCTAATCCTCCCCCACCCACTCGGCCGTTTTCCGGAATTCTGAGTGTGGGGGGGTTCCGTCTTCTGTCTGCAGCGCCTGGGATCTCCTAGGAGCTCACCGCGTGTATTTCCCGAGTGTCTCCTATTGCGGGCTGCCGGGAAAATGCGGGGGTTGGGCTGGAAATGCAGGTAGCATCTAGTGCCTCCCCCTGGACAGGGGAGGTAATTAGCAGAATACACCCTGCCGGGCAACACCTGTGAGAACAGGCAGCTGCGTGGAAGGCGACCCCAAACCTCCCCCACACACTCGGCCGTGATCCGAAATTCTGACTATGGGGAGGTTCCGTCTTAAGTCTGCAGTGCCTGATATCTCCTAGGAGCCCTCCGCGTGTCTTCCCCGAGTGTCTCATATTGCGGGATTCAATGGAAAGTCGGGGGTTGTGTTGGAAATGCAGGTAGCATCTAGTGCCTCCTCCTGGACAGGGGAGGTAATTAGCCGAATTCCCCCTGCCAGGCAACAGCTGTAACACCAGGCAGCTTCATGGAGGGCGGCCCCAAAACTCCCCAAACCACTCGGTCTTTTTCCTGGTTTCTGAGTGTGGGGAGGTTCCGTCTTCTGTCTGTAGCGCCTGGGATCTCCTAGGAGCCCACCGCGTGTATTTCCCGAGTACTCTTACTGCGGGCATCAATGGAAAAGCGGGGGTTGTTTTGGAAATGCAGTTAGCTTCTAGTGCCTCCCCCTGCAGGGGGGAGGTAATTAGCGGAATTCCCCCTGCCAGGAAACACCTGTGACACCAGCCAGCTGCGTCGAGTGCGGCCCCAAACCTCTCCCACTCACTCATACGTGATCCGGAATTCTGAGTGTGGGTAAGTTCCCTCTTCTGTCTGCAGCGCCTGTGATCTCCTAGGAGCCCACCGCCACTCTTTCCCGATTGTCTCCTACAGCGAGCTGCCAGGGAAACGGGGGTTGGGCTGGAAATGCAGGTAGCATCTGCTGCCTCCTCCTGGAATGGGGAGGTAATTAGCGGAATTCCCCCTGCCAGGAAACACCTGTGACACCAGGCAGCTGCGTGGAAGGCGACCCCAAACCTCCCCCACTCACTCGGCAGTATTTGGGGATTCTGAGTGTCGGGAGGTTCCGTTTTCTGTCTGCAGCGCCTGGGTTCTCCTATTAGCCGTCAGCGTGACTTCTTCGAGTGTCTCCTATTGCGGGCTGCCGGGGAAAGGCGGGGTATGGGCTGGAAATGCAGGTAGCATCTAGTGCCTCCACCTGGACAGGGGAGGTAATTAGCGGACTTTCCCTTGCCAGGAAACACCTGTGAAACCAGGCAGCTGCGTGGAGTGCGGCCAAAAACCTTCCCCACACACTCGGCCGTGATCCGGAATGCCCAGTGTGGGGAGGTTCCGTCTTCTGTCTGCAGCGCCTGATATGTCCTAGGAGCCGTCCTCGTGTCTTCCCCGAGTGTATCATAGTGCGGGCTTCAATGGAATGGCGGGGGTTTTGTTGGAAATGCAGGTTGCATCTAGTGCCTCCTCCTGGAACAGGGGAGGTAATAAGCAGAAATTCCCCCTGCCAGGTGAAACCTGTGACACCAGGCAGCTGCGTGGAGGGTGTCCCCAAATCTCCCCCACACACTCGGCCGTGTTCCAGGATTCTGGGTGTGGGGAGGTTCCGTTTTCTGTCTGCAGTGCCTGGGATCTCCTAGGAGCACTCGGCGTGTCTTCCCGAAGTGTCTCTTAGTGCGAGATGCCGGGGAAAGGCGGGGGTAGGGCTGGAAATTCAGGTAGCTTCTAGTGCCTCCCCCTGGAGAGGGGAGTTAATTAGCGGAATTCCCCCTGCCAGGAAATACCTGTGACACCAGCCAGCTGCGTCGAGGGCGGCCCCAAACCTCTCCCACTCACTCGTACGTGATCCGGAATTCTGAGTGTGTGTAGGTTCCCTCTTCTGTCTGCAGCTCCTGGGATCTCCTAGTAGCCCTCCGCCTGTCTTCAATGATTGTCTCCTACAGCGAGCTTCCAGGGAAACAGGGGATGGGCTGGAAATGCAGGTAGCATCTGCTGCCTCCTCCTGGAATGGGGAGGTATTTAGCGGACTTCCCCCTGCCAGGCAACACCTGTGACAACAGGCAGCTGCATGGAGGGCGGCCCCAAACCTCCCCCACACACTCGGGCGTGTTCCGGGATTCTGAGTGTGGGGAGGTTCCGTTTTCTGTCTGCAGTGCCTGGGATCTCCTAGGAGCCCTCGGCGTGTATTACCCTAGTGATTCTTAGTGCGGGATGCCGGGGAAAGTCGGGGGTTGGGATGGAAATTCAGGTAGCTTTAAGTGCCTCCCCCTGGACAGGGGAGGTAATTAGCGGAATTCCCCCTGCCAAGAAACACCTTTGACACCAGGCAGCTGCGTGGAGGGCGGCACCAAACGTCCCCCACTCACTCGGCCGTCATCCAGAATTCTCAGTGTTGGGAGGTTCCGTCTTCTGTCTGCAGCGCCTGGGATCTCCTAGGAGCCCTCCGAGGGTCTTACCCGAGTGTCTCTTAGTGCTGGCTGCTGGGGAAATGCGGAGGATTTCCTGGAAATGTAGGTAGCATCTAGAGCCTCCCCCTGGACAGGGGAGGTAATTAGCGTAGTTCCCCCTGCCAGGCTACAGATTTGACACGAGGCAGCTGGGTGGAGGGCGGCCCCAAACCTCCCCCACACACTCGGGCGTGTTCCGGAATTCTGAGTGTGGGGATATTCCGTATTCTGTCTTCAGCACCTGTGATCTCCTAGGAGCCCTCCGCGTGTCTTCCCCGAATGTATCCTACTGCGAGCTGCCGGGGAAAGCGGGGGCTGTTCTGGAAATACAGGTAGCATCTAGTGCCCTCCCGCTGAACATGGGAGGTAATTAGCAGACATCCCCCTGCCAGGCAACACCTGTGGCACCTGGCAGCTGCGTGGAAGCTGGCCCCAAACTGACCCACACACTCGGCCGTGATCCGGAATTCTGAGAGTGGGAAGGTTCCGTTTTGTCTCTACAGTGACTGGGATCTCCTAGGAGCCCTCCTCGTGTCTTCCCCGAGTGTCTCCTAGTGCGGGCTTCAATGGAAAGGCGGGAAAGTGTTGGAAATGTAGGTAGTATCTAGTGCCTCCTCCTGGACAGGGGAGGTAATTAGCGGACATCCCCATGCCAGGCAATATCTGTGACACCAGGCAGCTGCGTGAAGGGCGTCCCTAAACCTCCCCCACCCACTCGGCCTTTTTCCAGAATTCTGAGTGTGGGGAGGTTCCGTCTTCTGTCTGCAGCGCCTGGGATCTCCTAGGAGCCCTCCGCCTGACTTCCCCGAGTGTCTCCTAGTGCGGGCTGCCAGGAAAATGCGGGGGTTGGGCTGGAAATGCAGGTAGTATCTAGTGCCTCCACCTGGACAGGGGAGGTAATTAGCCGAATTCCCCCTGCCAGGCAACAGCTGTGACACCAGGCAGCTGCATGGAGGGCGGCCCCAAAACTTCCCAAACCACTCGGACTTTTTCCTGGTTTCTGAGTGTGGGGAGGTTCCGTATTCTGTCTGTAGCGCCTGGGATCTCCTAGGAGCCCACCGCGTGTATTTCCCGAGTACTCTTACTGCGGGCTTCAATGGAAAAGCAGGGGTTGTTTTGGAAATGCAGGTAGCATCTTGTGCCTCCTCCAGGACAGGGGAGGTAATAAGCGGAATTCCCCCTGCCAGTCAAAACCTGTGAAACCAGGCAGCTGCGTGGAATGTGGCCCCAAACCTCCCCCACACACTCGACCGTGTTCCGGGATTCTGAGTGTGGGGAGGTTCCGTTTTCTGTCTGCAGTGCCTGGGATCTCCTAGGAACACTCGGCGTGTCTTCCCGTAGTGTCTCTTAGTGCGACATGCCTGGGAAAGGCGGGGGTTGGGCTGGAAATTCAGGTAGCTTCTAGTGCCTCCCCCTGCAGAGGGTAGGTAATTAGCGGAATTCCCACTGCCAGGAAACACCTGTGACACCAGGCAGCTGCGTCAAGTGCAGCCCCAAACCTCTCCCACTCACTCGTACTTGATCCGGAATTCTGAGTGTGGGTAGGTTCCCTCGCCTGTCTGCAGCGCCTGTGATCTCCTAGGAGCCCTCCGCCTGTCTTTCCCGATTGTCCCCTACAGCGAGCTACCAGGGAAACGGGAGTTGGGCTGGAAATGCAGGTAGCATCTGCTGCCTCCTCCTGGAATGGGGAGGTATTTAGCGGACTTCCCCCTGCCAGGCACCACCTGTGACACCAGGCAGCTGCGTGGAGGGCGGCCCCAAACCTCCCCCACACACTCGGCCGTGATCCGGAATTCTGAGTGTGGGGAGGTTCCGTTATCTGTCTGCAGCGACTGGGATCTCCTAGGAGCCATCAGCGTGACTTCCTCGAGTTTCTCCTTCTGCGGGCTGCCGGGGAAATGTGGCGGTTGGGCTGGAAATGCAGGTAGCATCTAGTGCCTTCACCTGGACAGGGGAGGTAATTAGCGGACGTTCCCCTGCCAGGCAACACCTGTGACACCAGGCAGCTGCGTAGAGTGCGGCCCCAAACCTCCCCCACACACTGGAACGTGATCCGGAATTCTCAGTGTGGGGAGGTTCCGTCTTCTTTCTGCAGCACCTGGGATCTCCTAGGAGCCCTCCGCGGGTGTTGCTCGAGTGTCTCATAGTGCGGTCTGCCGGGGAAATGCGGGGGATTTCCTGGAAATGCAGGTAGCATCTAGTGCCTCCCCCTTGACAGGGGAGGTAATTAGCGGACTTCCCCCTGCCAACAACACTTGTGAAACCTGGCAGATGCGTGGACGGCGGCCCTAAACCTCCCAAACACACTCGTAGGTGATCCGGAATTCTTAGTGTGGGTAGGTTCACTCATCTGTCTGCAGTGCCTGGGAACTCCTAGGAGCCCTCCGCCTGACTTTCCCGAGTGTCACCTATTGTGGTTTGCTGGGTAAAGGCGGTGTTTTGGCTGGAAATGCAGGTAGCATCTAGTGCCTCCCCATGGACAGGGGAGGTAATTAGCAGACTACCCCCTGCCAGGCTACACCTGTGACACCAGGCAGCTGCGTGAAGGGCGGCCCCAAACCTCCCCCACCCACTCGGCCGTGATCCGGAATTCTGAGTGTGTGGAGTTTCCGTCTTCTGTCTGCAGCGCCTGATATCTCCTAGCAGCCCTCCACATGTCTTCCCAGAGTGTCTCATAGTGCGGGCATCAATGGATAAGCGGGGTTTGTTTTGGAAAAATAGGTAGCATCTAGTGCCTCCCACTGGACAGTGGTGGTATTTAGCGGACTTCCTCCTGCCATGCTACAGCTGTGACACGAGGCAGCTGGGTGGAGGGTGACCCCACCTCCCCTACACACTCAGCCGTATTCCTTAATTCTGAGTGTGGGGATGTTCCGTCTTCAGTCTGCAGCGCCTGGGATCTCCTAAGAGCCCTCCGCGTGACTTCCCCGAGTGTCTTCTAGTGCGGGCTCCCGGGGATAGGCGGGGGTTGGGCTGGAAATGCAAGTAGCATCTAGTGCCTCCCCCTGGAGAGGGGAGGAATTAAGCGGAGTTCCCCCTGCCAGGCAACAACTATGAAAAAGGCATCTGCGTGGATGTCGGCCGAAAACCTCCCCCACACACTAATACGTGATCCGGAATTCTGAGTGTGGGGAGTTTCCGTCTTCAGTCTGCAGCGACTTGGATCTCCTAGAAGCCCTCCGCGTGTCTTCACCGAGTGTCTCCTAGTGCGTGCTGCAGGGGAAATTCGGTGGTTATGCTGGAAATGCAGGTAGCATCTAGTGACTCCCCCTGGACAGGGGAGGTAATTAGGGGAATTCCCCCTGCCCGGCAACAACTGTGACACCAGGTAGCTGCGTGGAGGGCGGCCACAAACCACCCCCACTCACTCGTACGTGATCCAGAATTCTCAGTTTGGGTAGGTTCCCTTTTCTGTCTGCAGCGCCTCGGATCTCCTAGGAGCCCTCCGCTTGACTTCCTCGAGTGTCTCCTAGTGCGGGATGCAGGGGAATGGCGGGGGTTGGGCTGAAAATGCAGGTAGCATCTAGTGCCTCACCTGGACAGAGGAGGTAATTAGCGGAATTCCCCCTGCAATTCAACACATGTGACACCAGGCAGCTGGGGGGAGGGCGGCACCAAACCTCCCCCACACACTCGGACTTGTTCCGGAATTCTGAGTGTGGGGAGGTTCCGTCTTCTGTCTGCAGAACCTGGGATATCCTAGGAGCCCTCCGCGTGTCTTCCCCGAATGTCTCCTTGTGCGGGCTCCCGGGGATAGGCGGGGGTTGGGCTGGAAATGCAAGTAGCATCTAGTGCCTCCCCCTGAACAGGGGAGGTATTTAACGGAATTCCTCCTGCCAAGCAACACCTGTGACATCAGGCAGCTGCGTGGAAATTGGCTCCAAACCTCCCCCACACACTCGGCCGTGATCCGGAATTGTGAGTGTTGGAGGTTCCGTCTTTTGTCTGCAGAGCCTGGGATCCCCTAGGAGCCCTCTGTGTGTTTTCCCCGAGTGTCGCCAAGTGCGGGATTCAATGGAAAGGCGGGGGTTTGGCTCGAAATGAAGGTAGCATCTAGTACCTCCTCCTGGACAGGGGAGGTATTTAGCAGAATTCCCCCTGCAATGCAACACATGTGACACCAGGCAGCTGGGAGGAGGTCGGCCCCAAAACTCCCCCACACACTCGGACTTGTTCCGGAATTCTGAGTGTGGGGAGGATCCGTCTTCTGTCTGCAGAACCTGGGATATCCTAGGAGCCCTCCGCGTGTCTTCCCCGAATGTCTCCTTGTGCGGGCTCCCGGGGATAGGCGGGGGTTGGGCTGGAAATGCAAGTAGCATCTAGTGCCTCCCCCTGAACAGGGGAGGTATTTAACGGAATTCCCCCTGCCAGGCAACACCTGTGACACCTGGCAGCTGCGTGGACGGCGGCCATAAACCTCCCAAACACAGTCGTACGTGATCTGGAAATCTTAGTGTGGGTAGGTTCACTCTTCTGTCGGCAGCGCCTGGGATCTCCTAGGAGCCCTCCGCTTGACTTCCCCGAGTGTCTACTATTGCGAGCTCCTGGTGAAAGGCGGGGATTGGGCTTGAAATGCAGGTAGCATCTAGTGCCTCCCCATGGACAGGGGAGGTAATTAGTGGACTAACACCTGCCAGGCAACACATGTGACACCAGGCAGCTGCGTGAAGGGCGACCCCAAACTTCCCCCACCCACTCGGCGGTGATCCGGAATTCTAAGTGTGTGGAGGTTCCGTCTACTGTCTGCAGCGCCTGATATCTCCTAGGAGCCTTCCGTGTGTCATCCCCGGGTGTCTCATAGTGCTGGCTTCAATGGATAATCGGGGTAAGTTTTGGAAATGTAGGTAGCATCTAGTGCCTCCCCCTGGACAGGAGAGGTATTTAGCGGACTTCCACCTGCCAGGCTACAGCTGTGACACGAGGCAGTTCTGTGGAGGGTGACCCCACCTCCCCTACACACTCGGCCGTATTCCTTAATTCTGAGTGTGGGGATGTTCCGTCTTCAGTCTGCAGCGCCTGGGATCTCCTAGGAGCCCTCTGCGTGTCTTCCCGTAGTGTCTCTTAGTAAGAGATGCCGGGGAAAGGCGGGGGTTGGGGTGGAAATTCATTTAGCTTCTAGTGCCTCCCCCTGCAGAGGGGAGGTATTTAGCGGAATTCCCCCTGCCAGGAAACACCTGTGACACCAGGCAGCTGTGTCGAGGGCGGCCCCAATCCTCTCCCACTCACTCGTACGTGATCCGGAATTCTGAGTGTGGGTAGGTTCCCTCTTCTGTCTGCAGCGCCTGTGATCTCCTAAGAGCCCTCCACCTGTCTTCCCCGATTGTCTCCTACAGCGAGCTGCCAGGGAAATGGGGGTTGGGCTGGAAATGCAGGTAGCATCTGCTGCCTCCTCCAGGAATGGGGAGGTAATTAGCGGACATCCCCCTGCCAGGCACCACCTGTGACACCATGTAGCTGCGTGGAGGGCGGCCCCAAACCTCCCCCACACACTCGGCCGTGTTCGGGGATTCTGAGTGTGGGGAGGTTCCGTTTTCTCTCTGCAGCGCCTGGGATCTCCAAAGAGCCGTCTGCGTGACTTCCTCGAGTGTCTCCTAGTGCGGGCTGCTGGGGAAAGGCGGGGGTTGGGCTGGAAATGCAGGTAGCATCTAGTGCCTCCCCATGGACATGGGAGGTAATTAGTGGACTAACACCTGCCAGGCAACACATGTGACACCAGGCAGCTGCGTGAAGGGCGACCCCAAACTTCCCCCACCCACTCGGCGGTGATCCGGAATTCTGAGTGTGTGGAGGTTCCGTCTACTGTCTGCAGCGCCTGATATCTCCTAGGAGCCTTCCGTGTGTCATCCCCGGGTGTCTCATAGTGCTGGCTTCAATGGATAAGCGGGGTAAGTTTTGGAAATGTAGGTAGCATCTAGTGCCTCCCCCTGGACAGGAGAGGTATTTAGCGGACTTCCACCTGCCAGGCTACAGCTGTGACACGAGGCAGTTCTGTGGAGGGTGACCCCACCTCCCCTACACACTCGGCCGTATTCCTTAATTCTGAGTGTGGGGATGTTCCGTCTTCAGTCTGCAGCGCCTGGGATCTCCTAGGAGCCCTCTGCGTGTCTTCCCGTAGTGTCTCTTAGTAAGAGATGCCGGGGAAAGGCGGGGGTTGGGGTGGAAATTCATTTAGCTTCTAGTGCCTCCCCCTGCAGAGGGGAGGTATTTAGCGGAATTCCCCCTGCCAGGAAACACCTGTGACACCAGGCAGCTGTGTCGAGGGCGGCCCCAATCCTCTCCCACTCACTCGTACGTGATCCGGAATTCTGAGTGTGGGTAGGTTCCCTCTTCTGTCTGCAGCGCCTGTGATCTCCTAAGAGCCCTCCACCTGTCTTCCCCGATTGTCTCCTACAGCGAGCTGCCAGGGAAATGGGGGTTGGGCTGGAAATGCAGGTAGCATCTGCTGCCTCCTCCAGGAATGGGGAGGTAATTAGCGGACATCCCCCTGCCAGGCACCACCTGTGACACCATGTAGCTGCGTGGAGGGCGGCCCCAAACCTCCCCCATACACTCGGCCGTGTTCGGGGATTCTGAGTGTGGGGAGGTTCCGTTTTCTCTCTGCAGCGCCTGGGATCTCCTAAGAGCCGTCTGCGTGACTTCCTCGAGTGTCTCCTAGTGCGGGCTGCTGGGGAAAGGCGGGGGTTGGGCTGGAAATGCAGGTAGCATCTAGTGCCTCCCCCTGGACATGGGAGGTAATTAGCGGACATCCCCCTGCCAGACAACACCTGTGACACCAGGCAGCTTCGTGGAAGCTGGCCCCAAACTTCCCCACACACTCGACCGTCTTTCCTAATTCTGAGTGTGTGGAGGTTCCGTCTTCTGTCTGCAGCGCCTGAGATATCATAGGAGCCCTCCGCGTGTCTTCCCCGAATGTCTCCTTGTGCGGGCTCCTGGGCATAGGCGGGGGTTGAGCTGGAATTGCAAGTAGCATCTAGTGCCTCCCCCTGAACAGGGGAGTTAATTAGCGGACTTCCCCCTGCCTGGCAACACCTAAGACACCCGCCAGCTGCGTCGAGGGCGACCCTAAACCTCCCCCAACCACTCGGCCATTTTCCGAAATTCTGAGTGTGGGGAGGTTCCGTCTTCTGTCTGCAGCGCCTGGGATCTCCTAGGAGCCCACCGCGTGTATTCCCCGAGTACACTTAGTGCGGGTTTTATGGAAAACCGGGGGTTGTTTTGGAAATGCAGGTTGCATCTAGTGCCTCCCCCTGAACAGGGGAGGTAATAAGCAGAATTCCCCCTGCCAGGTGAAACCTGTGACACCAGGCAGCTGCGTGGAGGGTGTCCCCAAATCTCCCCCACACACTCGACCGTGTTCCGGGATTCTGGGTGTGGGGAGGTTCCGTTTTCTGTCTGCAGTGCCTGGGATCTCCTAGGAGCACTCGGCGTGTCTTCCCGAAGTGTCTCTTAGTGCGAGATGCCGGGGAAAGGCGGGGGTAGGGCTGGAAATTCAGGTAGCTTCTAGTGCCTCCCCCTGGAGAGGGGAGTTAATTAGCGGAATTCCCCCTGCCAGGAAACACCTGTGACACCAGCCAGCTGCGTCGAGGGCGGCCCCAAACCTCTCCCACTCACTCGTACGTGATCCGGAAATCTGAGTGTGTGTAGGTTCCCTCTTCTGTCTGCAGCTCCTGGGATCTCCTAGGAGCCCTCCGCCTGTCTTCAATGATTGTCTCCTACAGCGAGCTTCCAGGGAAACAGGGGTTGGGATGGAAATGCAGGTAGCATCTGCTGCCTCCTCCTGGAATGGGGAGGTATTTAGCGGAATTCCCCCTGCCAGGCAACACCTGTGATAACAGGCAGCTGCGTGGAGGGCGGCCCCAAACATCCCCCACACACTCGGGCGTGTTCCGGGATTCTGAGTGTGGGGAGGTTCTGTTTTCTGTCTGCAGTGCCTGGGATCTCCTAGGAGCCCTCGGCGTGTATTACCCTAGTGATTCTTAGTGCGGGATGCCGGGGAATGTCGGGGGTTGGGATGGAAATTCAGGTAGCTTTAAGTGCCTCCCCCTGGACAGGGGAGGTAATTAGCGGAATTCACCCTGCCAAGAAACACCTGAGACACCAGGCAGCTGCGTGGAGGGCGTCACCAAACGTCCCCCACTCACTCGGCCGTCATCCAGAATTCTCAGTGTTGGGAGGTTCCGTCTTCTGTCTGCAGCGCCTGGGATCTCCTAGGAGCCCTCCGAGGGTCTTACCGGAGTGTCTCCTAGTGCGGGCTGCCGGGGAAATGCGGAGGATTTCCTGGAAATGTAGGTAGCATCTAGTGCCTCCCCCTGGACAGGGGAGGTAATTAGCGTAGTTCCCCCTGCCAGGCTACAGATTTGACACGAGGCAGCTGGGTGGAGGGCGGCCATAAACCTCCCCCACACACTCAGCCGTGTTCCGGAATTCTGAGTGTGGGGATATTCCGTATTCTGTCTTCAGCGCCTGTGATCTCCTAGGAGCCCTCCGCGTTTCTTTCCCGAATGTATCCTACTGCGAGCTGCCGGGGAAAGCGGGGGTTGTTCTGGAAATACAGGTAGCATCTAGTGCCTCCCGCTGAACATGGGAGGTAATTAGCAGACATCCCCCTGCCAGGCAACACCTGTGGCACCTGGCAGCTACGTGGATGGCGGCCCTAAACCTCCCAAACACACTGGTACGTGATTCCGAATTCTGAGTGTGGGGAGGTTCCGTCATCTGTCTGCAGCGCCTGATATGTCCTAGGAGCACTCCTCGTGTCTTCCCCGAGTGTCTCATAGTGTGGGCTTCAAATGAAAGGCGGGGGTTGTTTTGGAAATGCAGGTAGCATCTGCTGCCTCCTCCTGGAATGGGGAGGTAATTAGCGGACTTCCCCCTGCCAGGCAACACCTGTGACACCAGGCAGCTGCGTGGAGTGCATCCCCAAACCTCCCCCACATACTCGGGCGTGTTCCAGAATTCTGAGTGTGTGGAGGTTCCGTCTTCTGTCTGCAGCGCCTGATATCTCCTAGGATCCTTCCACGTGTCTTCACCGAATGTCTCATAGTGCGGGCTTCAATGGA
This sequence comes from Camelus ferus, assembly GCF_009834535.1. Taxonomy (NCBI): domain Eukaryota; kingdom Metazoa; phylum Chordata; class Mammalia; order Artiodactyla; family Camelidae; genus Camelus; species Camelus ferus. Next base: position 24,711,067 of record NC_045727.1, on the reverse strand, counting down.
TAAGCGGGATTAGTTTTGGAAATGTAGGTAGCATCTAGTGCCTCCCCCTGGACCGGGGGAGGTATTTAGCGGACTTCCCCCTACCAGGCTACAGCTGTGACACGAGGCAGCTGTGTGGAGGGTGACCTCACCTCCCCTTCACACTCGGCCATATTCCTTAATTCTGAGTGTGGGGATGTTCCGTCTTCTGTCTGCAGCGCCTGGGATCTCCTAGAAGCCCTCCGCGTGACTTCCCCGAGTGTCTACTAGTGCGGGCTGCCGGGGAAAAGCGGGGGTAGGCTGGAAATGCAGGTAGCTTCTAGTGCCTCCCCCTGAACAGGGGAGGTAATTAGCGGAATTCCCCCTGCCACGCAACAACGGTGACACCAGGCAGCTGCGTGGAGGGTGTCCCAAAAACTCCCCCACACACTCGGCCGTGTTCCGGGATTCTGACTGTGGGGAGGTTCCGTTTTCTGTCTGCAGTGCCTGGGATCTCCTAGGAACACTCGGCGTGTCATCCCGTAGTGTCTCTTAGTGCGACATGCCGGGGAAATGCGGGGGTTGGGCTGGAAATTCAGGTAGCTTCTAGTGCCTCCCCCTGCAGAGGGGAGGTAATTAGCGGAATTCCCCCTGCCAGGAAAAACCTGTGAAACCAGGCAGCTGCATCGAGGGCGACCCCAAACCTCTCCCACTCACTCGTACGTGATCCAGAATTCTGAGTGTGGGTAGGTTCCCTCTTCTGTCTGCAGTGCCTGTGATCTCCTAGGAGCCCTCTGCCTGTCTTCCCAGATTGTCTCCTACAGCGAGCTGCCAGGGAAACGGGGGTTGGGCTGGAAATGCAGGTAGCATCTAGTGACTCCACCTGGACAGGGGAGGTAATTAGCGGACTTTCCCCTGCCAGGCAACACCTGTGACACCAGGCAGCTGCGTGGAGTGCGGCCCCAAACCTCCCCCACTCACTCGGCCGTGATCCGGAATTCTCAGTGTGAGGAGGTTCCATCTTCTGTCTGCAGCGCCTGGAATCTCCTAGGAGCCCTCCGCGTGTGTTGCTCGAGTGTCTCCTAGTGCGGGCTGCCAGGGAAATGCGGGGGATTTCCTGAAAATGCAGGTAGCATCTAGTGCCTCCCACTGGACAGGGGAGGTAATTAGCGGACTTCCCCCTGCCAGACAACACTTGTGACACCTGGCAGCTGCGTGGAGTGCGGCCCCAAACCTCACCCACCCACTCGGCCGTGATCCGGAATTCTGAGTGTGTGGAGGTTCCGTCTTCTGTCTGCAGCGCCTGATATCTCCTAGGAGCCCTCCGCGTGTCTTCCCCGAGTGTCTAATATTGCGGGCTTCAATGGATAAGCGGGGTTAGTTTTGGAAATGTAGGTATCATCTAGTGCCTCACGCTGGACAGGGGAGGTATTTAGCGGACTTCCTCCTGCCATGCTACAGCTGTGACACGAGTCAGCTGGGTGGAGGGTGATCCCACCTCCCCTACACACTCGGTCGTTTTCCTTAATTCTGAGTGTGTGGATGTTCCGTCTTCAGTCTGCAGCGCCTGGGATCTCATAGGAGCCCTCCGCGTGACTTCCCCGAGTGTATTCTATTGCGGGATCCCGGGGATAGGCTGGGGTTGGCCTGGAATTGCAAGTAGCATCTAGTGCCTCCCCCTGAACAGGGGAGGTAATTAGCGGACTTCCCCCTGCCAGGCAACACCTGTGACACCTGGCAGCTGCGTGGAGGGCGACCCTAAACCTCCCCCAACCACTCGGCCTTTTTCCGGAATTTTGAGTGTCGGGAGATTCCGTCTTCTGTCTGCAGCGCCTGGGATCTCCTAGAAGCCCACCGCGTGTATTCCTCGACTGTCTCCTAGTGCGGGCTGCCCGGAAAATGCGGGGGTTGTGCTGGAAATGCAGGTAGCATCTAGTGCCTCCACCTGGATAGGGGAGGTAATTAGCGAAATACACCCTGCTGGGTAACACCTGTGAGACCAGGCAGCTGCGTGGAAGGCGGCCCCAAACCTCCCTCACGCACTCGGCCGTGATCCGGAATTCAGACTGTGGGGAGGTTCCGTCTTATGTCTGCAGTGCCTGATATTTCCTAGGAGCCCTCCGCGTGTCTTCCCCGAGTGTCTCATATTGCGGGCTTCAATGGAAATTCGGGGGTTGTGTTGGAAATGCAGGTAGCATATAGTGCCTCCTCCTGGACAGGGGAGGTAATTAGCCGAATTCCCCCTGCCAGGCAAAAGCTGTGACACCAGGCAGCTGCATGGAATGCGGCCCCAAAACTCCCCAACCCACTCGGTGTTTTTCCTGGTTTCTGAGTGTGGGGAGATTCCGTCTTCTGTCTGTAGCGCCTGGGATCTCCTAGGAGCCCACCGCGTGTATTTCCCGAGTACTCTTACTGCGGGGTTCAACGGAAAAGTGGGGGATGTTTTGGAAATGCTGGTAGCATCTAGTGCCTCCACCAGGACAGGGGAGGTAATAAGCGGACTTCCCCTTGCCAGGCAAAACCTGTGACACCAGGCAGCTGCGTGGAGGTTGTCCCCAAAACTCCCCCACACACTCGGCCGTGATCCGGAATTCTGACTGTGGGGAGGTTCCGTCTTATATCTGCAGTGCCTGATATCTCCTAGGAGCCCTCCGCGTGTCTTCCCCGAGTGTCTCATATTGCGGGCTTCAATGGAAAGGCGGGGGTTAGGCTGGAAATTCAGGTAGCTTCTAGTGCCTCCCCCTGCAGAAGGGAGGTAATTAGCGGAATTCCCCCAGCCAGGAAACACCTGTGACACCAGGCAGCTGCGTCGAATGCGGCCCCAATCCTCTCCCACTCACCCGTACGTGATCCGGAATTCTGAGTGTGGGTAGGTTCCCTCTTCTGTCTGCAGCTCCTGGGAACTCCTAGGAGCCCTCCACCTGTCTTCCCCGATTGTCTCCTACAGCGAGCTGCCAGGGAAACGGGGTTGGGCTGGAAATGCAGGTAGTATCTGCTGCCTCCTCCTGGAATGGGGAGGTAATTAGCGGACTTCCCCCTGCCAGGCAACACCTGTGACACCAGGCCGCTGCGTGGAGGGCGGCCCCAAACCTCCCCCACACACTCGGTCGTGTTCTGGGATTCTGAGTGTGGGGAGGATCCGTTTTCTCTCTGCAGCACCTGGGATCTCCTAGGAGCCGTCAGCGTGACTTCCTCGAGTGTCTCCTAGTGCGGGCTGCCGGGGAAATGCGGGGTATTTCCTGGAAATGCAGGTAGCATCTAGTGCCTCCCCCTGAACAGGGGAGGAAATTAGCGGAGTTCACCCTGTCAGGCAACTACTTTGATCCAGGCATCTGCATTGAGGTCGGTCGAAAACCTCCCCCACACACTAATACTTGATCCGGAATTCTGAGTGTGGGGAGTTTCCGTCTTCTGTCTGCAGCGCCTGGGATCTCCTAGGAGCCCTCCGCGTGTCTTCACCGAGTTTCTCCTAGTGCATGCTGCAGGGGAAATTCGGGGGTTAGGCTGGAAATGCAGGTAGCATCTAGTGCCTCCCCCTGGACAGGGGAGGTAATTAGCGGACTTCCCCCTGCCAGGCTACAGCTGTGACACGAGGCAGCTGTGTGGAGGGTGACCTCACCTCCCCTACACACTCGGCCGTATTCCTTAATTCTGAGTGTGGGGATGTTCCGTCTTCAGTCTGCAGTGCCTGGGATCTCCTAGGAGCCCTCCGCGTGACTTCCCCGAGTGTCTACTAGTGCGGGCTGCCGGGGAAATTCGGGGGTAGGCTGGAAATGCAGGTAGCATCTAGTGCCTCCCCCTGGACAGGGGAGGTAATTAGCGGAATTCCCCCTGCCAGGCAACAACTGTGACACCAGTCAGCTGCGTGGGGTGTGTCCCCAAATCTCCCCCACACACTCGGCATGTTCCGGGATTCTGAGTGTGGGGAGTTTCCGTTTTCTGTCTGCAGTGCCTGGGATCAATTAGAAACAAACGGCGTGTCTTCCCGTAGTGTCTCTTAGTGCGAGATGCCGGGGAAAGGCGGGGGTTGGGCTGGAAATTCAGGTAGCTTCTAGTGCCTCCCCCTGCAGAGGGGAGGTAATTAGCGGACTTCCCCCTGCCAGACAACACTTGTGACTCCTGGCAGCTGCGTGGACGGCGGCCCTAAACCTCCAAAACACACTCGTACGTGATCCGGAATTCTGAGTGTGGGTAGGTTCCGTCTTCTGTCTTCAGCGCCTGGGATCTCCTTGGAGCCCTCCGCCTGACTTCCCCGAGTGTCTCCTATTGCGGGCTGCTGGGGAAAGGCGGGGGTTGGGCTGAAAATGCATGTAGCATCTAGTGCCTCCCCGTGGACAGGGGAGGTTATTAGCGGTCTACACCCTGGCAGGCAACAACTGTGACACCAGGCAGCTGCGTGGAAGGCGGCCCCAAACCTGCCCAACACACTCGGCCCTGTTCCGGAATTCTGAGTGTGGGGAGGTTCCGTCTTCTGTCTGCAGCGCCTGATATGTCCTAGGAGCCGTCCTCGTGTCTTCCCCGAGTGTCTCATATTGCGGGATTCAATGGAAAGGCGGGGGTTGTGTTGGAAATGCAGGTAGTATCTGGTGCCTCCTCCTGGACAGGGAAGGTAATTAGCGGACATCCCCCTGCCAGACAACACCTGTGACACCAGGCAGCTTCGTGGAAGCTGGCCCCAAACTTCCCCACACACTCGACCGTCTTTCCTAATTCTTAATGTGGGGAGGTTCCGTCTTCTGTCTGCAGTGCCTGGGATCTCCTAGGAGCACTCGGCGTGTCTTCCCGAAGTGTCACTTAGTGCGATATGCCGGGGAAAGGCGGGGGTAGGGCTGGAAATTCAGGTAGCTTCTAGTGCCTCCCCCTGGAGAGGGGAGTTAATTAGCGGAATTCCCCCTGCCAGGAAACACCTGTGACACCAGCCATCTGCGTCGAGGGCGGCCCCAAACCTCTCCCACTCACTCGTACGTGATCCGGAATTCTGAGTGTGTGTAGGTTCCCTATTCTGTCTGCAACTCCTGGGATCTCCTAGGAGCCCTCCGCCTGTCTTCAACGATTGTCTCCTACAGCGAGCTTCCAGGGAAACAGGAGTTGGGCTGGAAATGCAGGTAGCATCTGCTGCCTCCTCCTGGAATGGGGAGGTATTTAGCGGAATTCCCCCTGCCAGGCAACACCTGTGACAACAGGCAGCTGCGTGGAGTGCGGCCCCAAATATCCCCCACACACTCGGGCGTGTTCCGGGATTCTGAGTGTGGGGAGGTTCTGTTTTCTGTCTGCAGTGCCTGGGATCTCCTAGGAGCCCTCGGCGTGTATTACCCTAGTGATTCTTAGTGCGGGATGCCTGGGAATGTCGGGGGTTGGGATGGAAATTCAGGTAGCTTTAAGTGCCTCCCCCTGGACAGGGGAGGTATTTAGCGGAATTCCCCCTGCCAAGAAACACCTGTGACACCAGGCAGCTGCGTGGAGGGCGACCCCAAACGTCCCCCACTCACTCGGCCGTCATCCAGAATTCTCAGTGTTGGGAGGTTCCGTCTTCTGTCTGCAGAGCCTGGGATCTCCTAGGAGCCCTCCGAGGGTCTTCCCCGAGTGTCTCCTTTTGCGGGCTGCCTGGGAAATGCGGAGGATTTCCTGGAAATGTAGGTAGCATCTAGTGCCTCCCCCTGGACAGGGGAGGTAATTAGCGGAGTTTCCCCTGCCAGTCTACAGATGTGATACGAGGCAGCTGGGTGGAGGGCGGCCCCAAACCTCCCCAACACACTCGGCCGTGATCCGGAATTCGGAGAGTGGGGAGGTTCCGTTTTGTCTCTGCAGTAACTGGGATCTCCTAGGAGCCCTCCTCGTGTCTTCCCCGAGTGTCTTCTAGTGCGGGCTTCAATGGAAAAGCGGGGGTTGTGTTGGAAATGCAGGTAGTATCTAGTGCCTCCTCTTGGACAGGGGAGGTAATTAGCGGACATCCCCATGCCAGGCAATAACTGTGGCACCAAGCAGCTGCGTGGAGGGCGGCCCCAAAATTCCCCACTCACTCGTACGTGATCCGGAATTCTGAGTGTGTGTAGGTTCCCTCTTCTGTCTGCAGCGCCTCGGATCTCCTAGGAGCCCTTGGTTTGACTTCCTCGAGTGTCTCCTAGTGCGGGATGCCGGGGAAAGGCGGGGGTTGGGCTGGAAATGCAGGTAGCATCTAGTGCCTCCACCTGGACAGGGGAGGTAATTAGCGGAATTCCCCCTGCAAGGCAACACCTGTGATATCAGGCAGCTGCGTGTAAAGTGGCCCCAAACCTCCCCCACACACTCGGCCGTGATCCCGAATTGTGAGTTTTGGGAGGTTCCGTCTTTTGTCTGCAGCGCCTGGGATCTCCTTGGAGCCCTCCGCGTGTCTTCCCCGAGTGTCTCCAAGTGCGGAATTCAATGGAAAGGCGGGGGTATGGCTCGAAATGCAGGGAGCATCTAGTGCCTACCACTGGACAGGGGAGGTAATTAGCGGACTTCCCCTTGCCAGAAAACACTTGTGACACCTGGCAGCTGCGTGGACGGCGGCCCTAAACCTTCCAAACACACTCGTACGTGATCCGGAATTCTCAGTGTGGGTAGGTTCCCTATAATTTCTGCAGCGCCTGGGATCTCCTAGGAGCCCTCCGCCTGACTTTCCCGAGTGTCTCCTATTGCGGGCTGCTGGGGAAAGGCGGGGTTGGGCTGGAAATGAAGGTAGCATCTAGTGCCTCCCCATGGACAGGGGAGGTATTTAGTGGAATTCCCCTTACAAGGCTACAGCTGTGACAAGAGGCAGCTGTGTGGAGGGTGACCTCACCTCCCCTTCACACTCGGCCATATTCCTTAATTCTAAGTGTGGGGATGTTCCGTCTTCTGTCTGCAGCGCCTGGGATCTCCTAGGAGCCCTCCGCGTGACTTCCCCGAGTGTCTACTAGGGCGGGCTGCCGGGGAAATGCGGGGGTAGGCTGGAAATGCAGGTAGCATCTAGTGCCTCCCCCTCGACAGGGGAGGTAATTAGCGGAATTCCCCCTGCCACGCAACAACGGTGACACCAGGCAGCTGCGTGGAGGGTGTCCCCAAAACTCCCCCACAAACTCGGCCGTGTTTCGGGATTCTGAATGTGGGGAGGTTCCGTTTTCTGTCTGCAGTGCCTGGGATCTCCTAGGAACACTCGGCGTGTCTTCCCGAAGTGTCTCTTAGTGCGACATGCCGGGGAAAGGCGGGGGTTGGGCTGGAAATTCAGGTAGCTTCTAGTGCCTCCCCCTGGAGAGGGGAGTTAATTAGCGGAATTCCCCCTGCCAAGAAACACCTGTGAAACCAAGCAGCTGCGTCGAGGGCGGCCCCAAACCTCTCCCACTCACTCGTACGTGATCCAGAATTCTGAGTGTGGGTAGGTTCCCTCTTCTGTCTGCAGTGCCTGTGATCTCCTAGGAGCCCTCTGCCTGTCTTCCCCGATTGTCTCCTACAGCGAGCTGCCAGGGAAACAGGGGTTGGGCTGGAAATGCAGGTAGCATCTGCTGCCTCCTCCTGGAATGGGGAGGTAATTAGCGGACATCCCCCTGCCAGGCACCACCTGTGAGACCAGGCAGCTGCGTGGATGTCGGCCCCAAACCTCCCCCACACACTCGGCCGTGTTCCGGGATTCTGAGTGTGGGGAGGTTCCGTTTTCTGTCTGCAGCGCCTGGGATCTCCTAGGAGCCGTCACCGTGACTTCCTCGAGTTTCTCCTAGTGCGGGCTGCCGGGGAATTGCGGGGGTTGGGCTGGAAATGCAGGTAGCATCTAGTGCCTCCACCTGGACAGCGGAGGTATTTAGCGGACTTTCCCCTGCCAGGCAACACTTGTGACACCAGGCAGCTGCGTGGAGTGCGGCCCCAAACCTCCCCCACACACTCGGCCGTGATCCGGTATTCTCAGTGTTTGGAGGTTCCGTCTTCTGTCTGCAGCGCCTGGGATCTCCTAGGAGCCCTCCGCGTGTATTGCTCGAGTGTCTCCTAGTTCGGGCTGCCGGGGAAATGCGGGGGATTTCCTGGAAATGCAGGTAGCATCTAGTGCCTCCCACTGGACAGGGGAGGTAATTAGCGGACTTCCCCCTGCCAGAAAACACTTGTGACACCAGGCAGCTGCGTGGAGTGCGGCCCCAAACCTCCCCCACCCACTCGGCCGTGATCCGGAATTCTGAGTGTGTGGAGGTTCCGTATTCTGTCTGCAGCGCCTGATATCTCCTAGGAGCCCTCCGCGTGTCTTCCCCGAGTGTCTCATATTGCGGGCTTCAATGGATAAGCGGGGTTAGTTTTGGAAATGCAGGTAGCATCTAGTGCCTCCCCGTGGACAGGGGAGGTATTTAGCGGACTTCTCCCTGCCAGGCTACAGCTGTGATACGAAGCAGCTGTGTGGAGGGTGACCTCACCTCCCCTACACACTCGGCCGTATTCCTTAATTCTGAGTGTGGGGATGTTCCGTCTTCAGTCTGCAGCGCCTGGGATCTCCTAGGAACACTCGGCGTGTCTTCCCGTAGTGTCTCTTAGTGCGAGATGCCGGGGAAAGGCGGGGGTAGGCTGGAAATGCAGGTAGCATCTAGTGCCTCCCCCTGAACAGGGGAGGTAATTAGCGGAATTCCCCCTGCCACACAACAACGGTGACACCAGGCAGCTGCGTGGAGGGCGTCCCCAAAACTCCCCCACACACTCGTACGTAATCCGGAATTCTGAGTTAGAGTAGGTTCCCTCTTCTGTCTGCAGCGCCTGTGATCTCCTAGGAGCCCTCCGCCTGTCTTCCCCGATTGTCTCCTACAGCGAGCTGCCAGGGAAAAGGGGGTTGGGCTGGAAATGCAGGTAGCATCTGCTGCCTCCTCCTGGAATGGGGAGGTAATTAGCGGACTTCCCCCTGCCAGGCACCACCTGTGACACCAGGCAGCTGCGTGGGGGGCGGCCCCAAATCTCCCCCACACACTCGGCGTGTTCCGGGATTCTGAGTGAGGGGAGGTTCCGTTTTCTGTCTGCAGTGCCTTGGATCTCCTAGGAACACTCGGCGTGTCTTCCCGTAGTTTCTCTTAGTGCGGGCTCCCGGGGATAGGTGGGGGTTGGGCTGGAAATGCAGGTAGCATCTAGTGCCTCCCCCTGGACAGGGGAGGTAATTAGGGGAATTCCCCATGCCAAGCAACAACTGTGACACCAGGCAGCTGCGTGGAAAGTGGCCCCAAAACTCTCCCACACACTCGGCCGTGATCCGGAATTGTGAGTGTTGGGAGGTTCCGTCTTTTGACTGCAGCGCCTGGGATCTCCTAGGAGCCCTCTGCGAGTCTTTCCCGAGTGTCTCCAAGTGCGGGATTCAATGGAAATGCGGGGGTTTGGCTCGAAATGCAGGTAGCTTCTAGTGCCTCCTCCTGGACAGGGGAGGTATTTAGCAGAATTCCCCCTGCAATGCAACACATGTGACACCAGGCACCTGGGGGAAGGGCGGCCCAAAACCTCCCCCACACACTCGGACGTGTTCCGGAATTCTTAGTGTGGGTAGGTTCCGTCTTCTGTCTGCAGCGCCTGGGATATCCTAGGAGCCTTCCGCGTGACTTCCCCGAATGTCTCCTATTGCGGGCTGCTGGGGAAAAGTGAGGGTTGGGCTGGAAATGCAAGTAGCATCTAGTGCCTCCGGCTGAACAGGGGAGGTATTTAGCGGACTTCCCCCTGCCAGGCAACAACTGTGACACCTGGCAGCTGCGTGGACGGCGACCCTAAACCTCCCAAACACAGTCGTACGTGATCCGGAAATCTTAGTGTGGGTAGGTTCACTCTTCAGTCTGCAGCGCCTGGGATCTCCTAGGAGCCCTCCGCGTGACTTCCCCGAGTGTCTACTAGTGCGGGCTGCCGGGGAAATGCTGGGGTAGGCTGGAAATGCAGGTAGCATCTAGTGCCTCCCCCTGAACAAGTTAGGTAATTAGCGGAATTCCCCCTGCCACGCAACAACGGTGACACCAGGCAGCTGCGTGGAGGGTGTCAACAAAACTCCCCCACACACTCGGTCGTGTTCCTGGATTCTGAGTGTGGGGAGGTTCCGTTTTCTGTCTGCAGTGCCTGATATCTCCTAGGAGCCTTCCGTGTGTCTTCCCCGGGTTTCTCATATTGCGGGCTTCAATGGATAAGCGGGGTTAGTTTTGGAAATGTAGGTAGCATCTAGTGCCTCCCCCTGGACAGGAGAGGTATTTAGCGGACTTCCCCCTGCCAGGCAAAACCTGTGACACCAGGCAGCTGCGTGGAGGGTGTCCCCAAATCTCCCCCACACACTCGGCCGTGTTCCGGGATTCTGAGTGTTGGGAGGTTCCGTTTTCTGTCTGCAGTGCCTGTGATCTCCTAGGAACACTCGGCGTGTCTTCCCGTAGTGTGTCTTAGTACGAGATGCCGGGGAAAGGCGGGGGTTGGGCTGGAAATTCATTTAGCTTCTAGTGCCTCCCCCTGCAGAGGGGAGGTAATTAGCGGAATTCCCCCTGCAAGGAAACACCTGTGACACCAGGCAGCTGCGTCGAGGGTGGCCCCAAACCTTTCCCACTCACTCGTACGTGATCCGGAATTCTGAGTGTGGGTAGGTTCACTCTTCTGTGTGCAGCGCCTGTGATCTCCTAAGAGGCCTCCGCCTGTCTTCCCCGATTGTCTCCTACAGCGAGCTACCAGGGAAACGGGGGTTGGGCTGGAAATGCAGGTAGCATCTGCTGCCTCCTCCTGGAATGGGGAGGTAATTAGCGGACTTCCCCCTGCCAGGCACCACCTGTGAACACAAGGCAGCTGCGTGGAGGACGGCCCCAAACCTCCCCCACACACTCGGCCGTGTTCGGGGATTCTGAGTTTGGGGAGGTTTTCTGTCTGCAGCGCCTGGGATCTCCTAGGAGCCGTCAGCGTGACTTCCCAGAGTGTCTTCTTGTGCGGGCTCCCGGGGATAGGCGGGGGTTGGGCTGGAAATGCAGGTAGCATCTAGTGCCTCCACATGGACAGGGGAGGTAAATAGCAGAATTTCCCCTGCCAGGCAACACCTGTGACACCAGGCAGCTGCGTGGTGTGCGGCCCCAAACCTCCCACACACACTCGGCCGTGATCCGGAATTCTCAGTGTGGGGAGGTTCCGTCTTCTGTCTGCAGCGCCTGGGATTTCCTAGGAGCCCTCCGTGTGTGTTGTTAGAGTGTCTCGTTGTGCGGGCTGCCGGGGAAATGCGGGGGATTTCCTGGAAATGCAGGTAGCATCTACTGCCTCCCCCTGGACAGGGGAGGTAATTAGCGGACTTCCCCTGCCAGACAACACTTGTGACACCTGGCAGCTGCGTGGACGGCGGCCCTAAACCTCCCAAACACACTCGTACGTGATCCAGAATTCTGAGTCTGGGTAGGTTCCCTCTTCTGTCTGCAGCGCCTGGGATCTCCTAGGAACCCTCCGCCTGACTTTCCCGAGTGTCTCCATGGGCTGATGGGGAAAGACGGGGGTGGGCTGGAAATGCAGGTAGCATCTAGTGCCTCCCCAAGGACAGGGGAGTTAATTAGCGGACTACCCCCTGCCAGGCAACACCTGTGACACCAGACAGCTGCGTGAAGTGCGGTCCCAATCCTCCCCCACCCACTCGGCCGTGATCCGGAATCCTGAGTGTGTGGAGGTTCCGTCTTCTGTCTGCAGCACCTGATATCTCTTAGGAGCATTCCTTGTGTCTTCCCCGAGTGTCTCATAGTGCGGACTTCAATGTATAAGCGGGATTAGTTTTGGAAATGTAGGTAGCATCTAGTGCCTCCCCCTGTACAGGGGAGGTATTGAGCGGAATTCTCCCTGCCAGGCTACAGCTGTGACACGAGGCAGCTGTGTGGAGGGTGACCTCACCTCCCCTACACACTCGGCCGTATTCCTTAATTCTGAGTGTGGGGATGTTCCGTCTTCAGTCTGCAGCGCCTGGTATCTCCTAGGAGCCCTCCGCGTGACTTCCCCGATTGTCTACTACTGCGGGCTGCCGGGGAAATGCGGGGGTAGGCTGGAAATGCAGGTAGCATCTAGTGCCTCCCCCTGAACAGAGGGGAGGTAATTAGCGGAATTCCCCCTGCCACGCAACACCTGTGACAACAGGCAGCTGCATGGAAGGTGTCCCCAAAACTCCCCCACACACTCGGCCGTGTTCCGGGATTCTGAGTGTGGGGAGGTTCCGTTTTCTGTCTGCAGTGCCTGGGATCTCCTAGGAACACTCGGCGTGTCTTCCCGTAGTGTCTCTTAGTGCGAGATGCCGGGGAAAGGCGGGTGTAGGGCTGGAAATTCAGGTAGCTTCTAGTGCCTCCCCCTGCAGAGGGGAGGTAATTAGCGGAATTCCCCCTGCCAGGAAACACCTGTGACACCAGGCAGCTGCGTCGAGGGCGGCCCCAAACCTCTCCCACTCACTCGTACTTGATCCGGAATTCTGAGTGTGGATAGGTTCCCTCTTCTTTCTGCAGCACCTGTGATCTCCTAGGAGCCCTCCGCCTGTCTTCCCCGATTGTCTCCTACAGCGAGCTGCCAGGGAAACGGGGATTGGGCTGGAAATGCAGGTAGCATCTGCTGCCTCCTCCTGGAATGGGGAGGTAATTAGCGGACTTCCCCCTGCCAGGCACCACCTGTGACACCAGGCAGCTGCTTGGGGGCCGGCCCCAAATCTTCCCCACGCACTCGGGCGTGTTCCTGGATTCTGAGTGTGGGGAGGTTCCGTTTTCTGTCTGCAGCGCCTGGGATCTCCTAGGAGCCCTCCGCGTGACTTCTCAGAGTGCCTTCTAGTGCGGGCTACCGGGGATAAGCGGGGGTTCGGCTGGAAATGCAGGTAGCATCTAGTGCCTCCACCTGGACAGGGGAGGTAAATAGCGGAATTTCCCCTGCCAGGCAACACCTGTGACACCAGGCAGCTGCGTGGTGTGCGGCCCCAAACCTCCCCCACACACTCGGCCGTGATCCGGAATTCTCAGTGTGGGGAGGTTCCTTCTTCTGTCTGCAGCACCTGATATCTCTTAGGAGCATTCCGTGTGTCTTCCCCGAGTGTCTCATAGTGCGGACTTCAATGTATAGGCGGATTAGTTTTGGAAATGTAGGTAGCATCTAGTGCCTCCCCCTGTACAGGGGAGGTATTTAGCGGAATTCTCCCTGCCAGGCTACAGCTGTGACACGAGGCAGCTCTGTGGAGGGTGACCTCACCTCCCCTACACACTCGGCCGTATTCCTTAATTCTGAGTGTGGGGATGTTCCGTCTTCAGTCTCCAGCGCCTGGGATCTCCTAGGAGCCCTCCGCGTGACTTCCCCGAGTGTCTACTAGTGCGGGCTGCCGGGGAAATGCGGGGGTAGGCTGGAAATGCAGGTAACTTCTAGTGCCTCCCCCTGCAGAGGGGAGGTAATTAGCGGAATTCCCCCTGCCAGGAAACACCTGTGACACAGGCAGCTGCGTCGAGGGCGGCCCCAAACCTCTCCCACTCACTCGTACGTGGTCCGGAATTCTGAGTGTGGGTAGGTTCCCTCTTCTGCCTGCAGCACCTGTGATCTCCTAGGAGCCCTCCGCCTGTCTTCCCCGATTGTCTCCTACAGCGAGCTGCCAGGGAAACGGGGATAGGGCTGGAAATGCAGGTAGCATCTGCTGCCTCCTCCTGGAATGGGGAGGTAATTAGCGGACTTCCCCCTGCCAGGCACCACCTGTGACACCAGGCAGCTGCTTGGGGTCGGTCCCAAACCTTCCCCACGCACTCGGGCGTGTTCCGGGATTCTGAGTGTGGGGAGGTTCCGTTTTCTGTCTGCAGGGCCTAGGATCTCCTAGGAGCCCTCCGCGTGACTTCCCAGAGTGTCTTCTAGTGTGGGCTCCCGGGGATAAGCGGGGGTTCAGCTGGAAATGCAGGTAGCATCTAGTGCCTACCTGGACAGGGGAGGTAAATAGCGGAAATTCCCCTGCCAGGCAACACCTGTGACACCAGGCAGCTGCGTGGTGTGCGGCCCCAAACCTCCCCCACACACTCGGCCGAGATCCGGAATTCTCAGTGTGGGGAGGTTCCGTCTTCTGTCTGCAGTGCCTGGGATTTCCTAGGAGCCCTCCGCGTGTGTTGCTCGAGTGTCTCGTTGTGCGGGCTGCCGGGGAAATGCGGGGGATTTCCTGGAAATGCAGGTAGCATCTAGTGCCCCCCCTGGACAGGGGAGGTAATTAGCGGACTTCCCCCTGCCAGACAACACTTGTGACACCTGGCAGCTGCGTGGACGGCGGCCCTAAACCTCCCAAACACACTCGTACGTGATCCGGAATTCTGAGTGTGGGTAGGTTCACTCTTCTGTCTGCAGCGCCTGGGATCTCCTAGGAGCCCTCCGCCTGACTTCCCCGAGTGTCTCATATTGTGGGCTGCTGGGGAAAGGCGGGGGTGGGCTGGAAATGCAGGTAGCATCTAGTGCCTCCCCTGGACAGGGGAGGTAATTAGGGGAATTCCCCCTGCTAAGCAACAACTGTGAAAGCAGGCAGCTGCGTGGAAAGTGGCCCCAAATCTCTCCCACACTCTCGGCCGTGATCCGGAATTGTGAGTGTTGGGAGGTTCCGTTTTTTGTCTGCAGCGCCTGTATCTCCTAGGAGCCTTCTGCGTGTCTTCCCCGAGTGTATGCAAGTGCGGGATTCAATGGAAATGCGGGGGTATGGCTCGAAATGCAGGTAGCATCTAGTGCCTCCTCCTGGACAGGGGAGGTATTTAGCAGAATTCCCCCTGCAATGCAACTCATGTGACACCAGGCAGCTGGGGGGAGGGCGGCCCCAAACCTCCCCCACACACTCGGACGTGTTCCGGAATTCTGAGTGTGGGGAGGTTCCGTCTTTTGTCTGCAGAACCTGGGATATCCTAGGAGCCTTCCGCGTGTCTTCCCCGAATGTCTCCTTGTGCGGGCTCCCGGGGATAGGCGGGAGTTGGGCTGGAAATGCAAGTAGCATCTAGTGCCCCCGTGTGAACCGGGGAGGTAATTAGCGGACTTCCCCCTGCCAGGCAACAACTGTGACACCTGGCAGCTGCGTGGACGGCGGCCCTAAACCTCCCAAACACAGTCGTACATGATAAGGAAATCTTAGTGTTTGTAGGTTCACTCTTCTGTCGGCAGCGCCTGGGATCTTCTAGGAGCCCTCCGCCTGACTTCCCCGAGTGTCTACTATTGCGGGCTCCTGCGGAAAGGCGGGGGTTGGGCTTGAAATGCAGGTAGCATCTAGTGCCTCCCCATGGACAGGGGAGGTAATTAGTGGACTACCACCTGCCAGGGAACACCTGTGACACCAGGCAGCTGCGTGAAGGGCGACTCCAAACTTCCCCCACCCACTCGGCGGTTATCTGGAATTCTGAGTGTGTGGAGGATCCGTCTTCTGTCTGCAGCGCACGATATCTCCTAGGAGCCTTCCGTGTGTCTTCCCCGGGTGTCTCATATTGCCGGCTTCAATGGATAAGCGGGGTTAGTTTTGGAAATATAGGTAGCATCTAGTGCCTCCCCCTGGACAGGAGAGGTATTTAGCGGACTTCCCCCTGCCAGGCAAAACCTGTGACACCAGGCAGCTGCGTGGAGGGTGTCCCCAAATCTCCCCCACACACTCGGCCGTGTTCCGGGATTCTGAGTGTGGGGAGGTTCCGTTTTCTGTCTGCAGTGCCTGTGATTTCCTAGGAACACTCGACGTGACTTCCCGTAGTGTCTCTTAGTACGAGATGCCGGGGAAAGGCGGGGGTTGGGCTGGAAATTCATTAGCTTCTAGTGCCTCCCCCTGCAGAGGGGAGGTAATTAGCGGAATTCCCCCTGCAAGGAAAAACCTGTGACACCAGGCAGCTGCCTCGAGGGCGGCCCCAAACCTCTCCCACTCATTCGTAAGTGATCCGGAATTCTGAGTGTGGGTAGGTTCCCTCTTCTGTCTGCAGCACCTGTGATCTCATAAGAGGCCTCCGCCTGTCTTCCCCGATTGTCTCCTACAGCCAGCTGCCAGGGAAACGGGGGTTGGGCTGGAAATGCAGGTAGCATCTGCTGCCTCCTCCTGGAATGGGGAGGTAATTAGCGGACTTCCCCCAGCCAGACACAACCTGTGACACCAGGCAGCTGCGTGGAGGGCGGCCCCAAACCTCCCCCACACATTCGGCCATGTTCGGGGATTCTGAGTTTGGGGAGGTTCCGTTTTCTGTCTGCAGCGCCTGGGATCTCCTAGGAGCCATCAGCGTGACTTCCTCGAGTGTCTCCTAGTGCGGGCTGCCGGGGTAATGCGGGGGATTTCCTGTAAATGCAGGTAGCATCTAGTGCCTCCCCCTGGACAGGGGAGGTAATTAGCGGACCTTCCCTCTGCCAGGCAACACTTGTGACACCTGGCAGCTGCGTGGATGGCGGCCCTAAACCTCCCAATACACTCGTACGTGGTCCGGAATTCTTAGTGTGGTTAGGTTCCGTCTTCTGTCTGCAGCGCCTGGGATCTCCTAGGAGACAGCCGCCTGACTTCCCCGAGTGTCTTCTATTGCGGGCTGCTGGATAAAGGTGGGGGTTGGGCTGGAAATGCTGGTAGCATCTAGTGCCTCCCCGTGGACAGGGGAGGTTATTAGCGGACTACACCCTGCAAGGCAACAACTGTGACACCAGGCAACTTCGTGGAGGGCGGCCCCAAACCTGCCCAACACACTCGGCCCTGTTCCGGAATTCTGAGTGTGGGGAGGTTCCATCTTCTGTCTGCAGCGCCTGAGATATCATAGGAGCCCTCCGCGTGTCTTCCCCGAATATCTCCTTGTGCGGGCTCCCGGGGATAAGCGGGGGTAGACCTGGAAATGCAAGTAGCATCTAGTGCCTCCCCCTGAACAGGGGAGTAAATTAGCGGACTTCCCCCTGCCAGGCAACACCTAAGACACCTGGCAGCTGCGTGGACGGCGACCCTAAACCTCCCCCACCCACTCGGCCGTTTTCCGGAATTCTGAGTGTGGGGAGGTTCCGTCTTCTGTCTGCAGCGCCTGGGATCTCCTAGGAGCCCACCGCGTGTATTCCCCGAGTACACTTAGTGCGGGCTTCAATTGAAAACAGGGGGTTGTTTTGGAAATGCAGGTTGCATCTAGTGCCTCCCCCTGAACAGGGGGAGGTAATAAGTGGACTTCCCCGTGCCAGGTGAAACCTGTGACCCCAGGCAGCTGCGTGGATTTTGTCCCAAAATCTCCCCCACACACTCGGCCGTGTTCCGGGATTCTGGGTCTGGGGAGGTTCCGTTTTCTGTCTGCAGTGCCTGGGATCTCCTAGGAGCACTCGGCGAGTCTTCCCGAAGTGTCTCTTAGTGCGAGATGCCGGGGAAAGGCGGGAGTAGGGCTGGAAATTCAGGTAGATTCTAGTGCCTCCCCCTGGACCGGGGAGTTAATTAGCGGAATTCCCCCTGCAAGGAAACACTTGTGACACCAGCCAGCTGCGTCGAGGGCGGCCCCAAACCTCTCCCACTCACACGTACGTGATCCGGAATTCTGAGGGTGTGTAGGTTCCGTCTTCTGTCTGCAGCGCCTGGGATCTCTTAGGAGCCCTCCGAGGGTCTTCCCCGAGTGTCTCATAGTGCGGGCTGCCGGGGAAATACGGAGGATTTCCTGGAAATGTAGGTAGCATCTAGTGCCTCCCCTGGACAGGGAAGGTAATTAGCGTAGTCCCCCTGCCTGGCTACAGATGTGACACGAGGCAGCTGGGTGGAGAGCGGCCCCAAATCTCCCCCACACACTCGGCCGTGTTCCGGAATTATGAGTGTGGGGATGTTCTGTCTTCTGTCTTCAGCGCCTGTAATCTCCTAGGAGCCCTCCGCGTGTCTTCCCCGAATGAATCCTACTGCGAACTGCCGGGGAAAGCGGGGTAATGTTCTGGAAATACAGGTAGCATCTAGTGCCTCCCGCTGAACAGGGGAGGTAATTAGCGGACATCCCCCTGCCAGGCAACACCTGTGGCACCTGGCAGCTGCGTGGACGGCGGCCCTAAACCTCCCACACTCACTGGTACTTGATCCGGAATTCTGAGTGTGGGGAGGTTCCGTCATCTGTCTGCAGTGCCTGATATGTCCTAGGAGCACTCCTCGTGTCTTCCCCGAGTGTCTCATAGTGCGGGCTTCAAATGAAAGGCGGCGGTTGTTTTGGAAATGCAGGTAGCATCTGCTGCCTCCTCCTGGAATGGGGAGGTAATTAGCGGACTTCCCCCGCAAGGCAACACCTGTGACACCAGGCATCTGCGTGGAGGGCGGCCCCAAACCTCCCCCACACAGTCGGGCGTGTTCCGGATTCTGAGTGTGGGGAGCTTCCGTTTTCTGTCTGCAGTGCCTGGGATCTCCTAGGAGCCCTCGGCGTGTCTTCCCCTAGTGTTTCTTAGTGCGGGATGCCTGGGAAAGTCTGGGTTGGGATGGAAATTCAGGTAGCTTTAAGTGCCTCCCCCTGGACAGGGGAGGTAATTAGCGGAATTCCCCCTGCCAAGAACACCTGTGACACCAGGCAGCTGCGTGGATGGCGACCCCAAACGTCCCCCACTCACTCGGCCGTCATCCAGAATTCTCAGTGTTGGGAGGTTCCGTCTTCTGTCTGCAGAGCCTGGGATCTCCTAGGAGCCCTCCGAGGTCTTCCCCGAGTGTCTCCTAAGTGCGGGCTGCCGGGGAAAGCAGAGGATTTCCTAGAAATGTAGGTAGCATCTAGTGCCTCCCCCTGGACAGGGGAGGGTAATTAGCGGAGTTCCCCCTGCCAGCTACAGATGTGACACGAGGCAGCTGGGTGGAGGGCGGCCCCATCCTCCCCAACACACTCGGCCGTGATCCGGAACTCGGAGTGTGGGAGGTTCGTTTGTCTCTGCAGTAACTGGGATCTCTTGGAGCCCTCCTCGTGTCTTCCCCGAGTGTCTCTAGTGCGGGCTTCAATGGAAAGCGGGGGTTGTGTGGAAATGCAGGTAGAATCTAGTGCCTCCTCCTGGACAGGGGAGGTAATTAGCTGAATCCCCATGCCAGGCAATAACTGTGACACCAGGCAGCTGCGTGTAAGGCGGCCCCAAATTTCCCCACTCACTCGTACGTGATCCGGAATTCTGAGTATTGTAGGTTCCCTCTTCTGTCTGCAGCGCCTCGGATCTCCTAGGAGCCCTTCGCTTGACTTCCTCGAGTGTCTCCTAGTGCAGGATGCCGGGGAAAGGCGGGGGTTGGGCTGGAAATGCAGGTAGCATCTAGTGCCTCCACCTGGACGGGGGAGTTAATTAGCGGAATTCCCCCCCTGCAGGCAACACCTGTGATATCAGGCAGCTGCGTGGAAAGTGGCCCCAAACCTCCCCTACACACTCGGCCGTGATCCGGAATTGTGAGTATTGGGAGGCTCCGTCTTCTGTCTGCAGCGCCTGGGATCTCCTAGGAGCCCTCCGCGTGCCTTCCCCGAGTGTCTCCAAGTGTGGGATTCAATGGAAAGGCGGGGGTTTGGCTCGAAATGCAGGTAGCATCTAGTGCCTCCTCCTGGACAGGGGAGGTATTTAGCAGAATTCCCCCTGCAATGCAACACATGTGACACCAGGCAGCTTGGTGGAGGGCGGCCCCAAACCTCCCCCACACACTCGGTCGTGTTCCGGAATTCTGAGTGTGGGGAGGTTCCCTCTTCTGTCTGCAGCGCCTGGTATCCCCCAGAAGCCCTCCGCCTGACTTTCCCGAGTGTCTCCTATTGCGGGCTGCTGGGGAAAGGCGGGGGTGGGCTGGAAATGCAGGTAGCATCTAGTGCCTCCCCATGGACAGGGGAGGTAATTAGCGGACTACCCCCTGCCACGCAACACCTGTGACAGCAGGCAGCTGCGTGAAGGGCGGCCCCAAACCTCCCCCACCCACTCGGCCGTGATCCGGAATTCTGAGTGTGTGGAGGTTCCGTCTTCTGTCTGCAGCGCCTGATATCTCCTAGGAGCCTTCCGTGTGTCTTCCCCGAATGTCTCATAGTGCGGGCTTCTCAATGGATAAGCGGGGTTAGTTTTGGAAATGTAGGT
>NC_045727.1:24616352-24691068 GCF_009834535.1 Camelus ferus | reverse complement strand
ATGAGAATTCCGGATCACGTTCCAGTGTGTGGGGGAGGTTTGGGGCCGCACTCTAGCAGGCTGCCTGGTGTCACAGGTGTTGCCTGGCAGGGGAACGTCCGCTAATTACCTCCCCTGTCCAGGTGAAGGCACTAGATGCTACCTGCATTTCCAGCCCAACCGCCACATTTCCCCGGCAGCCCGCAGAAGGAGAAACTCGAGGAAGTCACGCTGATGGCTCCTAGGAGATCCCAGTCGCTGCAGACAGATAACGGAACCTCCCCACACTCAGAATTCCGGATCACGGCCGAGGTGTGGGGGAGGTTTGGGGCCGCCCTCCACGCAGCTGCCTGGTGTCACAGGTGGTGCCTGGCAGGGGGAAGTCCGCTAAATACCTCCCCATTCCAGGGGAGGCAGCAGATGCTACCTGCATTTCCAGCCCAACTCCCGTTTCCCTGGTAGCTCGCTGAGGGGACAATCGGGAAAGACAGGCGGAGGGCTCCTAGGAGATCACAGGCGCTGCAGACAGGCGAGGGAACCTACCCACACTCAGAATTCCGGATCAAGTACGAGTGAGTGGGAGAGGTTTGGGGCTGCACTGGCTGCACTTGACGCAGCTGCTGGTGTCACAGGTGTTTCCTGGCAGTGGGAATTCCGCTAATTACCTACCCTCTGCAGGGGGAGGCACTAGAAGCTACCTGAATTTCCAGCCCAACCCCCGCCTTTCCCAGGCATGTCGCACTAAGAGACACTACGGGAAGACACGCCGAGTGTTCCTAGGAGATCCCAGGCACTGCAGACAGAAAACGGAACCTCCCCACACTCAGAATCCCGGAACACGTCGGTCGAGTGTGTGGGGGAGGTTTGGGGCCACATTCCACGCAGCTGCCTGGTTTCACAGGTTTTGACTGGCAGGGGGAATTCCGCTTATTACCTCCCCTGTCCTGGAGGAGGCACAAGATGCTACCTGCATTTCCAAAACAACCCCTGCTTTTCCATTGAAGCCCGCAGTAAGAGTACTCGGGAAATACACGCGGTGGGCTCCTAGGAGATCCCAGGCGCTACAGACAGAATACGGAACCTCCCCACACTCAGAAACCAGGAAAAAGTCCGAGTGGTTTGGGAAGTTTTGGGGCCGCCTCCATGCAGCTGCCTGGTGTCACAGCTGTTGCCTGGCAGGGGGAATTCGGCTAATTACCTCCCCTGTCCAGGTGGAGGCACTAGATACTACCTGCATTTCCAGCCCAACCCCCGCATTTTCCTGGCAGCCCGCACTAGGAGACACTCGGGGAAGTCAGGCGGAGGGCTCCTAGGAGATCCCAGGCGCTGCAGACAGAAGACGGAACCTCCCCACACTCAGAATTCTGGAAAAAGGCCGAGTGGGTGGGGGAGGTTTAGGGACGCCCTTCACGCAGCTGCCTGGTGTCACAGATATTGCCTGGCATGGGGATGTCCGCTAATTACCTCCCCTGTCCAGGAGGAGGCACTAGATACTACCTACATTTCCAACACTTTCCCGCCTTTCCATTGAAGCCCGCACTAGGAGACACTCGGGGAAGACACGAGGAGGGCTCCTAGGAGATCCCAGTCACTGTAGAGACAAAACGGAACCTTCCCACTCTCAGAATTCCGGATCACGGCCGAGTGTGTGGGTCAGTTTGGGGCCAGCTTCCACGCAGCTGCCAGGTGCCACAGGTGTTGCCTGGCAGGGGGATGTCTGCTAATTACCTCCCATGTTCAGCGGGAGGCACTAGATGCTACCTGTATTTCCAGAACAGCCCCCGCTTTCCCCGGCAGCTCGCAGTAGGATACATTCGGGGAAGACACGCGGAGGGCTCCTAGGAGATCACAGGTGCTGAAGACAGAATACGGAATATCCCCACACTCAGAATTCCGGAACACGCCCGAGTGTGTGGGGGAGGTTTGGGGCCGCCCTCCACCCAGCTGCCTCGTGTCAAATCTGTAGCCTGGCAGGGGGAACTACGCTAATTACCTCCCCTGTCCAGGGGGAGGCTCTAGATGCTACCTACATTTCCAGGAAATCCTCCGCATTTCCCCAGCAGCCAGCACTAAGAGACACTCGGGTAAGACCCTCGGAGGGCTCCTAGGAGATCCCAGGCGCTGCAGACAGAAGACGGAACCTCCCAACACTGAGAATTCTGGATGACGGCCGAGTGAGTGGGGGACGTTTGGTGCCGCCCTCCACGCAGCTGCCTGGTGTCAAAGGTGTTTCTTGGCAGGGGAATTCCGCTAATTACCTCCCCTGTCCAGGGGGAGGCACTTAAAGCTACCTGAATTTCCATCCCAACCCCCGACTTTCCCCGGCATCCCGCACTAAGAATCACTAGGGTAATACACGCCGAGGGCTCCTAGGAGATCCCAGGCACTGCAGACAGAAAACGGAACCTCCCCACACTCAGAATCCGGAACACGCCCGAGTGTGGGGGAGGTTTGGGGCCGCCCTCCATGCAGCTGCCTGTTGTCACAGGTGTTGCCTGGCAGGGGGAAGTCCGCTAAATACCTCCCCATTCCAGGAGGAGGCAGCAGATGCTACCTGCATTTCCAGCCCATCCCCTGTTTCCCTGGAAGCTCGCTGTAGGAGACAATCATTGAAGACAGGCGGAGGGCTACTAGGAGATCCCAGGAGCTGCAGACAGAAGAGGGAACCTACACACACTCAGAATTCCGGATCACGTACGAGTGAGTGGGAGAGGTTTGGGGCCGCCCTCGACGCAGCTGGCTGGTGTCACAGGTATTTCCTGGCAGGGGGAATTCCGCTAATTAACTCCCCTCTCCAGGGGGAGGCACTAGAAGCTACCTGAATTTCCAGCCCTACCCCCGCCTTTCCCCGGCATCTCGCACTAAGAGACACTTCGGGAAGACACGCCGAGTGCTCCTAGGAGATCCCAGGCACTGCAGACAGAAAACGGAACCTCCCCACACCCAGAATCCTGGAACACGGCCGAGTGTGTGGGGGAGATTTGGGGACACCCTCCACGCAGCTGCCTGGTGTCACAGGTTTCACCTGGCAGGGGGAATTCTGCTTATTACCTCCCCTGTTCAGGGGGAGGCACTAGATGCAACCTGCATTTCCAACAAAACCCCCGCCATTCCATTGAAGCCCGCACTATGATACACTCGGGGAAGACACGAGGACGGCTCCTAGGACATATCAGGCGCTGCAGACAGAAGACGGAACCTCCCCACACTGGGCATTCCGGATCACGGCCGAGTGTGTGGGGAAGGTTTTTGGCCGCACTCCACGCAGCTGCCTGGTTTCACAGGTGTTTCCTGGCAAGGGAAAGTCCGCTAATTACCTCCCCTGTCCAGGTGGAGGCACTAGATGCTACCTGCATTTCCAGCCCATACCCCGCCTTTCCCCGGCAGCCCGCAATAGGAGACACTCGAAGAAGTCACGCTGACGGCTAATAGGAGAACCCAGGCGCTGCAGACAGAAAACGGAACCTCCCGACACTCAGAATCCCCAAATACTGCCGAGTGAGTGGGGGAGGTTTGGGGTCGCCTTCCACGCAGCTGCCTGGTGTCACAGGTGTTTCCTGGCAGGGGGAATTCCGCTAATTACCTCCCCATTCCAGGAGGAGGCAGCAGATGCTACCTGCATTTCCAGCCCAACCCCCGTTTCCCTGGCAGCTCGCTGTAGGAGACAATCGGGAAAGAGTGGCGGTGGGCTCCTAGGAGATCACAGGCGCTGCAGACAGAAGAGGGAACTTACCCACACTCAGAATTCCGGATCACGTATGAGTGAGTGGGAGAGGTTTGGGGCCGCACTCGACGCAGCTGGCTGGTGTCACAGGTGTTTCCTGGCAGGGGGAATTCCGCTAATTACCTACCCCCTGCAGGGGGAGGCACTAGAAGCTAACTGCATTTCCAAAACAACCCCCGCTTTTCCATTGATGCCCGCAGTAAGAGTACTCGGGAAATACACGCGGTGGGCTCCTAGGAGATCCCAGGCGCTACAGACAGAAGACGGAACCTCCCCACACTCAGAAACCAGGAAAAAGACCGAGTGGTTTGGGGAGTTTTGGGGCCGCCCTCCATGAAGCTGCCTGGTGTTACAGCTGTTGCCTGGCAGTGGGAATTCGGCTAATTACCTCCCCTGTCCAGGAGGAGGCACTAGATGCTACCTGCATTTCCAACACAACCCCAGACTTTCCATTGAATCCCGCAATATGAGACACTCGGGGAAGACACGCGGAGGGCTCCTAGGAGATATCAGGCACTGCAGACTTAAGACGGAACCTCCCCATAGTCAGAATTTCGGATCACGGCCGAGTGTGTGGGGGAGGTTTGGGGTCGCCTTCCACGCAGCTGCCTGTTCTCACAGGTGTTGCCCGGCAGGGTGTATTCTGCTAATTACCTCCCCTGTCCAGGGGGAGGCACTAGATGCTACCTGCATTTCCAGCCCAACCCCCGCATTTTCCCGGCAGCCCGCAATAGGAGACACTCGGGAAATACACGCGGTGAGCTCCTAGGAGATCCCAGGCGCTGCAGACAGAAGACGGAACCCCCCCACACTCAGAATTCCGGAAAACGGCCGAGTGGGTGGGGGAGGATTAGGGTCGCACTCCACGCAGCTGCCAGGTGTCACAGGTGTTGCCTGGCAGGTGGAAGTCCGCTATTAATTCCCCTGTTCAGGGGGAGGCACTAGATTCTACTAGGATTTCCAGCCGAAACCCCGCCTATCCCCGGGAGCCTGCACAAGGAGACATTCGGGGAAGACACGCGGAGGGCTCCTAGGATATCCCAGGCGCTGCAGACGAAGACGGAACCTCCCCACATTCAGCATTAGGAAAGACGGCCGAGTGTGTGG
Source organism: Camelus ferus (assembly GCF_009834535.1). Taxonomy (NCBI): domain Eukaryota; kingdom Metazoa; phylum Chordata; class Mammalia; order Artiodactyla; family Camelidae; genus Camelus; species Camelus ferus. The sequence continues at coordinate 24,686,258 of NC_045727.1, read as the reverse complement.
GGGAGTTTTGTGCCGCGCTCCACGCAGCTGCCTGGTGTCACAGGTGTTGCCTGGCAGGGGGATTTCCGCTAATTACCTCCCCAGTCCAGGAGGAGGCACTAGATACTACCTGCATTTCCAACACAAACCCCGCCTTTCCATTGAAGCCTGCACTATGAGACAATCGGGGAAGACACGAGGACGGCTCCTAGGACATATCAGGCCCTGCAGACAGAAGACGGAACCTCCCCACACTCAGAATTCCGGATCACGTACCTGTGCGTGTGGGAGGTTTAGGGCCGCCGTCCACGAAGCTGCCTGGTTTCACAGGTGTTGCTTGGCAGGGGATGTCCGCTAATTACCTCCCCTGTCCAGCGGGAGGCACTAGATGCTACCTGCATTTCCAGCCCAACACCCGCCTTTCCCCGGCAGCCAGCACTAGGAGAAACTCGAGGAATACACGCGGAGCGCTCCTAGGAGATCCCAGGCGCTGCAGACAGATGACGGAACCTCCCCACACTCAGAATTCCGAAACACAGCCGAGTTTGTGGGGAAACTTTGGGGACGATCTCCACGCAGCTTCCTGGTGTCACAGGTGTTTCCTGGCAGGGGGAATTCCGCTAATTACCTCCCCTGTCCAGGGGGAGGCACTAGAATCTACCTGAATTTCCAGACCAACCACCGCCTTTCCCCGGCATCCCGCACTATGAGACACTAGGGGAAGACACGCCGAAGGCTCCTAGGAGATCCCAAGCACTGCAGACTGAAAACGGAACCTCGCCACACTCAGAATCCCAGTACACGCCCGAGTGTGTGAGGGAGGTTTGGGGCCACACTCCATGCAGCTGCCTGGTGTCACAGGTGTTGCCTGGCAAGGGGAAGTCCGCTAATTACCTCCCCTGTCCAGGAGGAGGCACTAGATGCTACCTGCATTTCCAAAAAAACCTCGCATTTTCATTGAAGCCCGCACTAGGAGACACTCGGGGAAGACACGCGGAGGGCTCCTAGTAGATATCAGGCGCTGCAGACAGAAGAGGGTACCTACCCACACTCAGAATTCCGGATCACTGCCGAGTGTGCGGGGGAGCTTTGGGGCCGCTCTCCACGGAGCTGCCTGGTGTCACAGGTTAGCCTGGCAGGGAGATGTCCGGTAATTTCCTCCCCTGTCCAGGTGGAGGCACTAGATGCTACCTGCATTCCAGCCCAACCCCCGCATTTCCCTGGCAGTCCGCAGTAGGAGACACTCGAGGAAGTCACGCGGACTGCTCCTAGGAGATCCCAGTCGCTGCAGACAGAAGAGGGAACCTACCCACTCTAAGAATTCAGGATCACGTACGAGTGAGTGGGGGAGGTTTGAGGCCGCGCTCTACGCAGCTACCTGTGTGTCACAGTTTTTCCCTAGCAGGGGGAAGTCCGCTAATTATCTCCCCTGTCCAGGGGGAGGCACTAGAAGCTACCTGCTTTTCCAACACAACCCCCACGTTTCCATTGAAGCCCGCTCTAGGAGACACTCGGGGAAGACACTCAGAGGGCTCCTAGGAGATCCCATTTGCTGCAGACAGAAGACGGAACCTCCCCACACTCAGAATTCCGGAACACGTCCGAGTGTGTGGGGGAGTTTTGGGTCCAACCTCCACCCAGCTGCCTGGTGTCACATGTGTTGCATTGCAGGGGGAATTCCACTAAATAACTCCCCTGTCCAGGAGGAGGCAATAGATGCTACCTGCATTTCAAGCCAAACCACCGCCTTTCCATTGAATCCCGCACTAGGAGACACTCGGTGAAGACACGCGGAAGGCTCCTAGGAGACCCCAGGCGCTGCAGACAAAAGACGGAACCTCCCCACACTCACAATTCCGGATCACGGCCGAGAGTGTGAGGGAGATTTGGGGGCACTTTCCTCGCAGCTGCTTGATGTCACAGGTGTTGCCTTGCAGGGGGAATTCCGCTAATTACCTCCCCTGTCTAGGTGGAGGCACTAGATGCTACCTGCATTTGCAGGCCAACCACCGCCATTCTCCGTAATCCCGCACTAGGAGACACTCGGTGAAGACACGCGGAGGGCACCTAGGAGATCCCATTTGCTGCAGACAGAAGACGGAACCTCCCCACACTCAGAATTCCGGAACACGTCCGAGTGTGTGGGGAGTTTTGGGTCCAACCTCCACCCAGCTGCCTGGTGTCACATGTGTTGCATTGCAGGGGGAATTCCACTAAATAACTCCCCTGTCCAGGAGGAGGCACTAGATGCTACCTGCATTTCAAGCCAAACCACCGCATTTCCATTGAATCCCGCACTAGGAGACACTCGGTGAAGACACGCGGAAGGCTCCTAGGAGACCCCAGGCGCTGCAGACAAAAGACGGAACCTCCCCACACTCACAATTCCGGATCACGGCCGAGAGTGTGAGGGAGATTTGGGGGCACTTTCCTCGCAGCTGCTTGATGTCACAGGTGTTGCCTACAGGGGAATTCCGCTAATTACCTCCCCTGTCTAGGTGGAGGCACTAGATGCTACCTGCATTTGCAGGCCAACCACCGCCATTCCCCGTAATCCCGCACTAGGAGACACTCGGTGAAGACACGCGGAGGGCACCTAGGAGATCCCAGGCGCTGCAGACAGAAGAAGGAAACTCCCCACACTCAGAATTCCGGATCACGTACGAGTGAGTGGGTGAGGATTAGGGCCGACTTCCACGCAACTGCCAGATGTCACAGGTGTTGCATGACAGGGCGAATTCCGCTAATTTCCTCACCAGTCCAGGGGGAGATACTAGATGCTACCTGCATTCACAGCAGAAACCCCGCCATTCCCCGGAAGCCAGCACTACGAGACACTCGGGGAAGAAACGTGAAGGGCTCCTATGTGATCCCAGGCACTGTAGACTGAATACGGAACCTCCCCACACTCAGAAATCCGGAACACGCGCGAGTATGTAGGGAAGGTTTGGGGCCGCCCTCCATGCAGCTGCCAGGTTTCATAGGTGTTGCATGGCAGGGGGAAGTCCTCTAATTATCTCCCCTGTTCAGGGGGAGGCACTAGATGCTACCTGCATTTCCAGCCGATCCCCCGAATTTCCCCTGCAGCCCGCACTAAGAGACACACGGTGAAGACACGAGGAGGGCTCCTAGGAGATCCCAGGCGCTGCAGACAGAAGACGGAAACTCCCCACACTCAGAATTCCGGATCACGTACGAGTGTGTGGGGGAGGTTTGGGGCCGCCCTCCACGAAGCTGTCTGGTGTCACAGGTGTTGCCTAGCAGGGGGAAGTCCTCTAATTACCTCCCCATTCCAGGGGGAGGCACTAGGTTCTACCTGCATTTATAGCCGAACCCGCGCAATTCCCCAGAAGCCCGCACTAGGAGACAGTCGGGGAAGAAACGTGGAGGGCTCCTAGGTGATCCCAGGCACTGCAGTAAGAAGACGGAACCTCCCCACACTGAGAATTCCGGATCACGTACGAGTGTGTGGGGGAGGTTTGGGGCCGCCCTCCACGAAGCTGTCTGGTGTCACAGGTGTTGCCTAGCAGGGGGAAGTCCTCTAATTACCTCCCCTGTCCAGGTGGAGGCACTAGATGCTACCTGCATTTCCAGCCCAACCCCCGCATTTCCCCGGCAGCTAGCACCAGGAGAAACTCGAGGAAGTCACGCTGACGGCTCCTAGGATATCCCAGGCGCTGCAGACAGAAGACGGAACCTCCCCACATTCAGCATTAGGAAAGACGGCCGAGTGTGTGGGGAGATTTGTGCCGCGCTCCACGCAGCTGCCTGGTTTCACAGGTGTTGCCTGGCAGGGGGAAGTCCGCTAATTACCTCCCCATTCCAGGAGGAGGCAGCAGATGCTACCTGCATTTCCAAAACAACCCCCGCCTTTCATTTGAAGCCCGCACTATGAGACACTCGGGAAGACACGAGGAGTGCTCCTAGGACATATCAGGCGCTGCAGACAGATGACGGAAACTCCCCACACTCAGAATTCCGAATCACGTACCAGTGTGTGTGGGAGGTTTAGGGCCGCCGTCCACGCAGCTGCCAGGTGCCACAGGTGTTGCCTGGCAGGGGATGTCCGCTAATTACCTCCCATGTTCAGCGGGAGGCACTAGATGCTACCTGTATTTCCAGAACAGCCCCCGGTTTCCCCGGCAGCTCGCAGTAGGATACATTCGGGGAAGACACGCGGAGGGCTCCTAGGAGATCACAGGTGCTGAAGACAGAATACGGAATATCCCCACACTCAGAATTCCGGAACACGGCCGAGTGTGTGGGGAGGTTTGGGGCCGCCCTCCACCCAGCTGCCTCGTGTCAAATCTGTAGCCTGGCAGGGGGAACTACGCTAATTACCTCCCCTGTCCAGGGGGAGGCTCTAGATGCTACCTACATTTCCAGGAAATCCTCCGCATTTCCCCGGCAGCCAGCACTAAGAGACACTCGGGTAAGACCCTCGGAGGGCTCCTAGGAGATCCCAGGCGCTGCAGACAGAAGACGGAACCTCCCAACACTGAGAATTCTGGATGACGGCCGAGTGAGTGGGGGACGTTTGGTGCCGCCCTCCACGCAGCTGCCTGGTGTCAAAGGTGTTTCTTGGCAGGGGGAATTCCGCTAATTACCTCCCCTGTCCAGGGGGAGGCACTTAAAGCTACCTGAATTTCCATCCCAACCCCCGACTTTCCCCGGCATCCCGCACTAAGAATCACTAGAGTAATACACGCCGAGGGCTCCTAGGAGATCCCAGGCACTGCAGACAGAAAACGGAACCTCCCCACACTCAGAATCCCGGAACACGCCCGAGTGTGTGGGGGAGGTTTGGGGCCGCCCTCCATGCAGCTGCCTGTTGTCACAGGTGTTGCCTGGCAGGGGGAAGTCCGCTAAATACCTCCCCATTCCAGGAGGAGGCAGCAGATGCTACCTGCATTTCCAGCCCATCCCCTGTTTCCCTGGAAGCTCGCTGTAGGAGACAATCATTGAAGACAGGCGGAGGGCTACTAGGAGATCCCAGGAGCTGCAGACAGAAGAGGGAACCTACACACACTCAGAATTCCGGATCACGTACGAGTGAGTGGGAGAGGTTTGGGGCCGCCCTCGACGCAGCTGGCTGGTGTCACAGGTATTTCCTGGCAGGGGGAATTCCGCTAATTAACTCCCTCTCCAGGGGGAGGCACTAAAAGCTACCTGAATTTCCAGCCCTACCCCCGCCTTTCCCCGGCATCTCGCACTAAGAGACACTTCGGGAAGACACGCCGAGTGCTCCTAGGAGATCCCAGGCACTGCAGACAGAAAACGGAACCTCCCCACACCCAGAATCCTGGAACACGGCCGAGTGTGCGGGGGAGATTTGGGGACACCCTCCACGCAGCTGCCTGGTGTCACAGGTTTCACCTGGCAGGGGGAATTCTGCTTATTACCTCCCCTGTTCAGGGGGAGGCACTAGATGCAACCTGCATTTCCAAAACAACCCCCGGTTTTCCATTGAAGCCCGCACTAAGTGTTCTCGGGGAATACACGCGGTGGGCTCCTAGGGGATCCCAGGCGCTGCAGACAGAAGACGGAACCTCCCCACACTCAGAATTTCGGAAAACGGCCGAGTGGTTGGGGGAGGTTTAGGGACGCCCTCGACGCAGCTGGCGGGTGTCTTAGATGTTGCCAGGCGGGGGGAAGTACGCTAATTAACTCCCCTGTTCAGGGGGAGGCACTAGATGCTACTTGCATTTCCAGCTCAACCCCCGCCTATGCCCGGGCGCCCGCACAAGGAGACATTCGGGGAAGACATGCGGAGGGCTCCTATGATATCTCATGCGCTGCAGACAGAAGACGGAACCTCCCCACATTAAGAATTAGGAAAGACGGTCGAGTGTGTGGGGAAGTTTGGGGCCAGCTTCCACGAAGCTGCCTGGTGTCACAGGTGTTGTCTGGCAGGGGGATGTCCGCTAATTACCTCCCCCCTCCAGGAGGAGGCACCAGATACTACCTGCATTTCCAACACAACCCCCGCCTTCCATTGAATCCCGCAATATGAGACACTCGGGGAAGACACGAGGACGGCTCCTAGGACATATCAGGTGCTGCAGACAGAAGACGGAACCTCCCCACACTCAGAATTCCGGAACAGGGCCGAGTGTGTTTGGCAGGTTTGGGGCCGCCCTCCACGCAGCTGCCTGGTGTCACAGTTTTTGCCTGCCAGGGTGTAGACCGCTAATAACCTCCCCTGTCCACGGGGAGGCACTAGATGCTACCTGCATTTCCAGCCCAACCCCCGCCTTTCCCCAGCAGCCCGCAATAGGAGACACTCGGGGAAGTCAGGCGGAGGGCTCCTAGGAGATCCCAGGCGCTGCAGACAGAAGACGGAACCTACCCACAATCAGAATTCCGGATCACGTACGAGTGTGTTTGGGAGGTTTAGGGCCGCCGTCCACGCAGCTGCCAGGTGTCACAAGTGTTGTCTGGCAGGGGGAAGTCCGCTAATTACCTCCCCTCTGCAGGGGGAGGCACTAGAAGCTACCTGAATTTCCAGCCCAACCCCCGCATTTCCCCGGCATCTCGCACTAAGAGACACTACGGGAAGACAAGCCGATTGTTCCTAGGAGATCCCAGGCACTGCAGACAGAAAACGGAACCTCCCCACACTCAGAATCCCGGAACATGCCGAGTGTGTGGGGGAGATTTGGGGACACACCCACGCAGCTGCCTGGTGTCACAGTTGTTGCCTGGCAGGGGGAATTCCGCTAATTACCTCCCCTGTCCAGGGGGAGGCACTAGATGCTACCTGTATTAACAGCCTACCCCCGAATTTCCCCGGCAGCCCGCACTAGTAGACACTCGGGGAAGTCACGCGGAGGGCTCCTAGGAGATCCCAGGCACTGCAGACTGAAGACGGAACATACCCACACTCAGAATTAAGGAATACGGCCGAGTGTGTAGGGGACGTGAGGTTACCTCCACACATCTGCCTCGTGTCACAGCTGTAGCCTGGCAGGGGGAAGTCCGCTAATTACCTCCCCTGTCCAGGGCTAGGCACTAGATGCTACCTGCATTTCCAGCCTAACCCCCGAATTTCCCCTGCAGCATGCACTAGGAGACACTCGGTGAAGACACGCGGAGGGCTCCTAGGAGATCCCAGGCGCTGCAGACAGAAGACGGAAACTCCACACACTCAGAATTCCGGATCACGTATTAGTGTGTGGGGGAGGTTTTCGGCCGACGTCCATGCAGATGCCTGGTTCAAAGTTGTTGCCTGGCAGGGTAAACTCCGCTAATTTCCTCCCCTGCTCAGGGGGAGGCACTAGATGCTACCTGCATTTCCAGGAAATACCCCGCATTTCCCCGGCAGCCCGCACTAGGAGACACTCGAGGAAGTCAAGCTGACGGCTCCTAGGAGATCCCAGGCGCTGCAGAGAGAAAACGGATCCTCCCCACACTCAGAATCCCCGAACACGACTGAGTGTGTGGGGGAGGTTTGGGGCCGCCCTCCACGCAGCGGCCTGGTGTCACAGGTGTTGCCTGGCTGGGGGAAGTCCGCTAATTACCTCCCCATTCCAGGAGGAGGCAGCAGATGCTACCTGCATTTACAGCCCAACCCCCGTTTCCCTGGCAGCTCGCTGTAGGAGACAATCGGGGAAGACAGGCGGAGGGCTCCTAGGAGATCACAGGCGCTGCAGACAGAAGAGGGAACCTACCCACACTCAGAATTCCAGATCACGTACGGGTGAGTGGGAGAGGATTGGGGCCGCCCTCGACGCAGCTGCCTGGTGTCACAGGTGTTTCCTGGCTGGGGGAATTCCGCTAATTACCTCCCCTCTGCAGGGGGAGGCACTAGAAGCTACCTGAATTTCCAGCCTAACCCCCGCCTTTCCATTGAAGCCCACAATATGAGACACTCGGGGAAGACACGCGGAGGGCTCCTAGGAGATATTAGGCACTGCAGATATAAGACGGAACCTCCCCACAGTCAGAATTCCGGATCACGGCCGAGTGTGTGGGGGAGTTTTGGGGACACCCTCCACGCAGCTGCCTGGTGTCACAGGTTTTGCCTGGCAAGGGGAAGTCCGCTTATTACCTCCCCTGTCCTGGAGGAGGCACTAGATGCTACCTGCATTTCCAAAACAACCCCCACTTTTCCGTTGAAGCCCGCAGTAATAGTACTCGGGAAATACACGCGGTGGGCTCCTAGGAGATCCCAGGCGCTACAGACAGAAGACGGAATCTCCCCACACTCAGAAACCAGGAAAAACACCGAGTGGGTTGGGGAGTTTTGGGGCCGCCCTCCATGCAGCTGCCTGGTGTCACAGCTTTTGCCTGGCAGGGGGAATTCGGCTAAATACCTTCCCTGTCCAGGGGGAGGCACTAGATGCTACCTGCATTTCCAACACAACCCCCGAATTTCCATTGAAGCCCGCAATATGAGACACTCGGGGAAGACACGCGGAGGGCTCCTAGGAAATATCAGGCACTGCAAACATAAGACGGAACCTCCCCACAGTCTGAATTCCGGATCACGGCCGAGTGCGTGGGGGAGGTTTGGGGCCGCCCCCACGCAGCTGCCCAGGTGTCACAGGTGTTGCCTTGCAGGGTGTATTCCGCTAATTACCTCCCCTATCCAGGTGGAGGCACTAGATGCAACCTGCATTTCCAGCACAATCCCCGCATTTTCCGGGCAGCCCGCACTAGGAGACAGTCAGGGAATACACGCGGTGGGCTTCTAGGAGATCCCAGGCGCTGCAGACAGAAGACGGAACCTCCCCACACTCAGAATTCCGGAAAACGGCCGAGTGGGTGGGGGAGGTTTAGGGTCGCCCTCCACGCAGCTGCCAGGTGTCACAGGTGTTGCCTGGCAGGGGGAAGTCCGCTAATTACCTCCCCTGTTCAGGGGGAGGCACTAGATGCTACTTGCATTTCCAGCCCAACCCCAGCCTATCCCCGGGATCCCGCACTAGAATACACTCGGGGAAGTCACGCGGAGGGCTCCTAGGACATCCCAGGCACTGCAGACTGAAGACGGAACATCCACACACTCACAATTAAGGAAAACGACCGAGTGTGTAGGGGAGGTGGGGTCACCCTCCAACCAGCTGACTCGTGTCACAGCTGTAGCCTGGCAGGAGGAAGTCCGCTAAATACCTCCCCTGTCCAGCGTGAGGCACTAGATGCTACCTACATTTCCAAAACTAACCCCGCTTATCCATTGAAGCCCGCACTATGAGACACTCGGTGAAGACACGCGGAAGGATCCTAGGAGATATCAGGCGCTGCAGACAGAAGACGGAACCTCCCCACAACAGAATTCCGGATCACGGCCGAGTGGGTGGGGGATGTTTTGGGCCGCCCTTCACGCAGCTGCCTGGTGTCACAGGTGTTGTATGGCAGGGGGTATTCCGCTAATTACCTCCCCTGTCCATGGGGAGGCACTAGATGCTACCTTCATTTCCAGCCCACACCCGCCTTTCCCCAGCAGCCCGCAATAGGAGACACTCGGGAAAGTCAGGCGGAGGGCTCCTAGGAGATCCCAGGCGCTGCAGAAAATATAGGGAACCTACCCACACTGAGAATTCCGGATCACGTACGAGTGTGTTTGGAAGGTTTAGGGCCGCCGTCCACGCACCTGCCAGGTGTCACAAGTGTTGTCTGGCAAGGGGAAGTCCGCTAATTACCTCCCCTTTCCAGTGGTAGGCACTAGATGCTCCCTGCAATTCGAGCCATACCCCCGCCTTTCCATTGAATCCCGCACTTGGAGACACTCGGGGAAGACACGCGGAGGGCTCCTAGGAGATCCCAGGCGCTGCAGACAAAAGACGGAACCTCCCAAAACTCACAATTCCGGATCACGGCCGAGTGTGTGGGGGAGGTTTGGGGCCACTTTCCACGCAGCTGCCTGATATCACAGGTGTTGCCTTGCAGGGGGAATTCCGCTAATTACCTCCCCTGTCCAGGTGGAGGCACTAGATGCTACCTGCATTTCCAGCCCAACCCCCGCCTTTCCCCGGCATCCCGCACTAGGAGACACTCGAGGAAGTCAAGCCAAGGGCTCCTAGGAGATCCGAGGCGCTGCAGACAGAAGAGGGAACCTACACACACTCAGAATTCCGGATCACGTACGAGTGAGTGGGGAATTTTGGGGCTGCCCTCCACGCAGCTGCTTGGTGCCACAGTTATTGCCTGGCATGGGGATGTCCGCTAATTACCTCCCCTGTCCTGGAGGAGGCACTAGATACTACCTGCATTCCCAAAACCACCCCCGCTTTTCCATTGAAGCCCGCACTAGGAGACACTCGGGGAAGACACGAGAAGGGCTCCTAGGAGATCCCAGTTACTGCAGAGACAAAACGGAACCTTCCCACACTCCGAATTCCGGATCACGGCCGAGTGTGTTGGGGAGATTTGGGGCCGCCCTCCACCCAGCTGCCTCGTGTCACATCTGTAGCCTGGCAGGGGGAAATCCGCTAATTACCTCCCCTGTCCAGGGGGAGGCACTAGAAGCTACCTACATTTCCAGGAAATCCTCCGCATTTCCCCGGCAGCCCGCACTAGGAGACACTCGGGAAGACCCTCGGAGGGCTCCTAGGAGATCCCAGGCACTGCAGACAGAAGACGGAACCTCCGAACTCTGAGAATTCTGGATGACGGCCGAGTGAGTGGGGGACGTTTGGGGTCGCCCTCCACGCAGCTGCCTGGTGTCACAGGTGTTTCTTGGCAGGGGGAATTCCGCTAAATACCTCCCCTGTCCAGGGGGAGGCACTTAAAGCTACATGAATTTCCATCCCAACCCCGACTTTCCCCGGCATCCCGCACTAAGAAACACTAGGGGAAGACACGCCGAGGGCTCCTAGGAGATCCCAGGCACTGCAAACAGAAAACGGAACCTCCCCACACTCAGAATCCCGGAACACGCCCGAGTGTGTGGGGGATGTTTGGGGCCGCCCTCCACGCAGCTGCCTTTTGTCACAGGTGTTGCCTGGCAGGGGGAAGTCTGCTAATTACCTCCCCATTCCAGGAGGAGGCAGCAGATGCTACCTGCATTTCCAAAACAACCCCCGCCTTTCATTTGAAGCCCGCACTATGAGACACTCGGGGAAGACACGAGGAGTGCTCCTAGGACATATCAGGCGCTGCAGACAGATGACGGAACCTCCCCACACTCAGAATTCCGAATCACGTACCAGTGTGTGTGGGAGGTTTAGGGCCGCCGTCCATGCAGCTGCCAGGTGACACAGGTGTTGCCTGGCAGGGGGATGTCCGCTAATTACCTCCCATGTTCAGCGGGAGGCACTAGATGCTACCTGTATTTCCAGAACAACCTCCGCCTTTCCCCGGCAGCTCGCAGTAGGATACATTCGGGGAAGACACGCGGAAGGGCTCCTAGGAGATCACAGGCGCTGAAGACAGAATACGGACTATCACCACACTCAGAATTCCGGAACACGGCCGAGTGTGTGGGGGAGGTTTATGGCCGCCCTCCACCCAGCTGCCTCGTGTTAAATCTGTAGCCTGGCAGGGGGAACTACGCTAATTACCTCCCCTGTCCAGGGGGAGGCACTAGATGCTACCTACATTTCCAGGAAATCCTCCGCATTTCCCCGGCAGCCCGCACTAGGAGACCACTCGGGGAAGACACTCGGAGGGCTCCTAGGAGATCCCAGGCGCTGCAGGACAGAAGACGGAACCTCCCAACACTCAGAATCCCGGAACACGCCCGAGTGGTGGGGGATGTTTGGTGACGCCCTCCACGCAGCTGCCTGGTGTCACAGGTGTTTCTTGGCAGGGGGAATTCCGCTAATTACCTCCCCTGTCCTGCGGGAGGCACTTTAAACTACCTGAATTTCCATCCCAACCCCCGACATTCCCCGGCATCCCGCACTAAGAATCACTAGGGTAATACACGCCGAGGGGCTCCTAGGAGATCCCAGGCACTGCAGACAGAAAACAGAACCTCCCCACACTCAGAATCCCGGAACATACGGCCCGAGTGTGTGGGGGATGTTTGGGCCGCCCTCCCACGCAGCTGCCTGTTATCACAGGTGTTGCCTGGCAGGGGGAATTCCGCTAAATACCCTCCCCATTCCTGGAGGAGGCAAGCAGATGCTACCCTGCATTCCAGCCCAACCCCTGTTTCCCTGGAAGCTCGCTGTAGGAGACAATCGTTGAAGACAGGCGGAGGGCTCCTAGGAGATCCCAGGAGCTGCAGACAGAAGAGGGAACCTACACACACTCAGAATTCCGGATCACGTACGAGTGAGTGGGAGATGATTGGGGCCGCCCGCGATGCAGCTGGCTGGGTGTCACAGGTGTTTCCTGGCAGGGGGAATTCCGCTAATTAACTCCCCTCTCCAGGGGGAGGCACTAGAAAGCTACCTGATTTTCCAGCCCTACCCCCGCCTTTCCCCGGCATCTCGCACTAAGAGACACTTCGGGAAGACACGCCGAGTGCTCCTAGGAGATCCCAGGCACTGCAGACAGAAAACGGAACCTCCCCACACCCAGAATCCCGGAACACGGCCGAGTGTGTGGGGGAGATTTGGGGAAACCCTCCACGCAGCTGCCTGGTGTCACAGGTTTCACCTGGCAGGGGGAATTCTGCTTATTACCTCCCCTGTTCAGGGGGAGGCACTAGATGCAAACCTGCATTTCCAAAACAACCCCCGGTTTTCCATTAAACCCACACTAAGTGTACTCGCGGAATACACGCGGTGGGCTCCTAGGAGATCCCAGGTGCTGCAGACAGGAAGACGGAACCTCCCCACACTCAGAATTTCGGAAAAAGGCCGAGTGGTTGGGGGAGGTTTTGGGGACGCCATCGACCGCAGCTGGCTGGTGTCTTAGGTGTTGCCAGGCAGGGGGAAGTCCGCTAATTAACTCCCCTGTTCAGAGGGAGGCACTAGATGCTACTTGCATTTCCAGCTCAACCCCCGCCTATGCCGGGAGCCCGCACAAGGAGACATTCGGGAAGAAACGCGGAGGGCTCCTATGATATCTCAGGCGCTGCAGACAGAAGACGGAACCTCCACACACTCAGAATTAGGAAAGGACGGTCGAGTGTGTGGGGAAGTTTGGGGCCAGCTTCCACGAAGCTGCCTGGTGTCACAGGTGTTGTCTGGCAGGGGGATGTCCGCTAATTACCTCCCATGTCCAGGGGGAGGCACTAGATGCTACCTGCATTTCCAGCCCAACCCCCGCCTTTCCCCAGCATCCCGCACTAGGAGACACTCGAGGAAGTCACGCTGACGGCTCCTAGGAGATCCCAGGCACTGCAGAGAGAAAAAGGATCCTCCCCACACTCAGAATCCCCGAACACGGCCGAGTGTATGGGGGAGGTTTGGGGACCCCCTCCACGCAGCTACATGGTGTCACAGGTGGTGCCTGGCAGGGGGAAGTCCGCTAATTACCTCCCCATTCCAGGAGGAGGCAGCAGATGCTACCTGCATTTCCAGCCCAACCCCCCGTTTCCCTGCAGCTCGCTGTAGGAGACAATCGGGGAAGACAGGTGGAGGTCTCTTAGAGATCACAGGCGCTGCAGACAGAAGAGGGAACCTATCCACACTCAGAATTCCGGAATCACGTACAAGTGAGTTTGAGAGGATTGGGGCCGACCTCGACACAGCTGCCTGGTGTCACAGGTGTTTCCTGGCAGGGGGAATTCCGCTAATTACCTCCCCTCTGCAGGGGGAGGCACTAGAAGCTAAATGAATTTCCCACCCCAACCCCCGCCATTCCCCGGCATCTCGTACTAAGAGACACTACGGGAAGACACGCAGAGGGCTCCTAGGAGGATCCCAGGCGCTGCAGACTGAAAACGGAACATCCCACACTCAGAATTAAGGAATACGGCCGAGTGTGTAGGGGAGGTGGGGTCACCCTCCACAGAACTGCCTCGTGTCACAGCTGTAGCCTGGCAGGTGGAAGTCCGCTAAATACCTCTCCTGTCCAGGGGGAGGCACTAGATGCTTCCTACATTTCCAAAACTAAACCCGCTTATCCATTGAAGCCCGCACTATGAGGACACCCGGGGAAGACACACGGAAGGCTCCTAGGAGATATCAGGCACTGCAGACAGAAGACGGAACCTCCACACACTCAGAATTCCGGATCAACGCCGAGTGGGTTGGGGAAGTTTGGGGTCGCCCTTCACGCAGCTGCCTGGTGTCACAAGTGTTGTCTGGCAGGTGGTAGTCCACTAATTACCTCCCCTGTCCATGGGGAGGCACTAGATGCTACCTGCATTTCAAGCCCAACCCCCGCCTTTCCCCAGGAGCTCGCAACAGTAGACACTCGGGGAAGACAGGCGGAGGGCTCCTAGGAGATCCCAGGCGCTGCCGACAGAAGAGTGAACCTACCCACACTAAGATTTCCGGATCACGTACGACTGTGTTTGGGAGGTTTAGGGCCGCCGTCCACGCAGCTGCCAGGTGTCCACAGGTGTTGCCTGGCAGGGGGAATTCCGTTAGATACCTCCCCTGTTCAGGGGGAAGGCACTAGATGCTACTTGCATTTCCAGCCCAACCCCCGCCTATCCCCGGGAGCCCGCACAAGGAGACATTCGGGGAAGACACGCGGAGGGGCTCCTAGGATATCCCAGGTTCTGCAGACAGAAGACGGAACCTCCCCACACTCAGAATTCCGGAACAAGTCCGAGTGTGTGGGGGAGGTTTGGGGCCCGCCCTCCCCCCAGCTGCCTGGTGTCACATGTGTTGCATTGCAGGGGGAATTCTGCTAAATACCTCCCCTGTCCAGGAGGAGGTACTAGATGCTACCTGCATTTCGAGCCAAACCCCCGCCTTCCATTGAATCCCGCACTTGGAGACACTCGGGGAAAACACACGAGGGGCTCCTAGGGGATCCCAGGCGCTGCAGACAAAAGACGGAACCTCCCAACACTCACATTTCCGGATCACGGCCGAGTGTGTGGGGGAGGTTTGGAGCCAATTTCCACGCAGCTGCCTGATGTCACAGGTGTTGCCTGGCAGGGGGAATTCCGTTAAATACCTCCCCTGTTCAGGGGGAGGCACTAGATGCTACTTGCATTTCCAGCCCAACCCCCGCCTATCCCCGGGAGCCCGCACAAGGAGACATTCGGGGAAGACACGCGGAGGGCTCCTAGGATATCCCAGGTTCTGCAGACAGAAGACGGAACCTCCCCACACTCAGAATTCCGGAACAAGTCCGAGTGTGTGGGGGAGTTTTGGTGCCGCCCTCCCCCAGCTGACTGGTGTCACATGTGTTTGAATTGCAGGGGGAATTCCGCTAATTACCTCCTCTGTCCAGGTGAGGCACTAGATGCTACCTGCATTTCCCAGCCCAACCCCCGCCATTCCCCGGCATCCCGCTCTAGGAGACACTCGAGGAAGTCAAGCGGATGGCTCCTAGGAGATCCGAGGCGCTGCAGACAGAAAAGGGAACCTACATAAACTGAGAATTCCGGATCACGTACGAGTGAGTGGGGGAGGTTTGTGGCCGCCCTCCCCGCAGCTGTCTGGTGTCACAGTTGTTGCCTGGCAGGGGGAATTCCCCTAATTACCTCCCCTGTCCAGGGGGAGTCACTAGATGCTACCTGCATTTTCCAGCATAACCCCCGAATTTCCCCCTGCAGCACGCACTAGGAGGACACTCGGTGAAGACACGCGGAGGGCTTCTAGGAGATCCAAGGCGCTGCAGACAGAAGACGGAAACTCCCCACACTCAGAATTCCGGATCACGTATTAGTGTGTGGGGGAGGTTTCGGCCGACATCCACGCAGATGCCTTTTTCATAGTTTGTTGCCTGGCAGGGGGAACTCCGCTAAATTCCTCCCCTCTCCAGGGAGAGGCACTAGATGCTACTTGCATTTCCAGCCCAACCCCCGCCTATCACCGGCAGCCCGCACTAGAAGACACTCGGGGAAGTCACGCGGAGGGCTCTTAAGAGATCCCAGGCGCTGCAGACTGAAGACGGAACATCCCCACACTCAGAATAAGGAATACGGCCGAGTGTGTAGGGGGAGGTGGGGTCACCCTCCACCCAGCTGCCTCGTGTCACAGCTGTAGCATGGCAGGAGGAAGTCCGCTAATACCACCACTGACCAGTGGGAGGCACTAGATGCTACCTATTTTTCCAAAACTAAACCCCGCTTATACATTGAAGCCCGCACTATGAGACACTCTGGGAAGACACGTGAAGGGCTCCTAGGAGATATCAGGCGCTGCAGACAGAAGACGGAAACTCCACACACTCAGAATTCCGGATCACGGCCGAGTGGGTGGGGGAAGTTTGTGGCCGCCTTTCACGCAGCTGCCTGGTGTCACAGGTGTTGCCTGGCAGGGGGTAGTCTGCTAATTACCTCCCCTGTCTATGGGGAGGCACTAGATGCTACCTGCATTTCCAGCCAAAACCCCGCCTTTCCCCAGCAGAACACAATAGGTGACACTCGGGGAAGTCAGGCGGAGGGCTCCTAGGAGATCCCAGGCACTGCATACAGATTTAGTGAACCTACCCACACTAAGAATTCCGGATAACGTACGAGTCTGTTTGGGAGGTTAGGGCCGCCGTCCACGCATCTGCCAGGTTTCACAAGTGTTGTTGGCAGGGGAAGTCGGCTAATTACCTCCCCTGTCCATGGGGAGGCACTAGATGCTACCTGCATTTCCAGGAAATCCCCCGCACTTCCCCGGCAGCCCGCACTATGAGACACTCGAGCAACACCGCGGAGGGCTCCTAGGAGATCCCAGGTGCTGCAGAAAGAAGACGGAACCTCCCCACACTGAGAATTCCGGATCACGGCCGAGTGTGTGGGGGAGGTTTGGGGCCGCATTCCACGCAGCTGCCTGGTGTCACAGGTGTTGCCTGGCAGGGGAACGTCCGCTAATTACCTCCCCTGTCCAGGTGAAGGCACTAGATGCTACCTGCATTTCCAGCCCAACCGCCACATTTCCCCGGCAGCCCGCACTAGGAGAAACTCGAGGGAAGTCACGCTGACGGCTACTAGGAGATCCCAGGCGCTGCAGACAGAAAACGGAACCTCCCCACACTCAGAATTCCAGGATCACGGCCGAGTGTGTGGGGGAGGTTTGGGGCCGCCCTCCACGCAGCTGCCTGGTGTCACTAGGTGGTGCCTGGCAGGGGGAATTCCGCTAAATACCTCCCCATTCCAGGAGGAGGCAGCAGATGCTACCTGCATTTCCAGCCCAACTCCCGTTTCCATGGTAGCTCGCTGTAGGGGACAATCGGGAAAGACAGGCGGAGGGCTCCTAGGAGATCACAGGTGCTGCAGACAGAAGAGGGAACCTACCCACACTCAGAATTCCGGATCAAGTACTAGTGAGTGGGAGAGGTTTGGGGCCGCCCTCGACGCAGCTTCCTGGTGTCACAGGTGTTTCCTGGCGGGGGGAATTCCGCTAATTTCCTCCCCTCTGCATGGGGAGGCACTAGAAGCTACCTGAATTTCCAGCCCAACCCCCGCCTTTCCCAGGCATGTCGCACTAAGAGATACTACGGGAAGACACGCCGAGTGTTCCTAGGAGATCCCAGGCACTGCAGACTGATAACGGAACCTCCCCACACTCAGAATCCCGGAAACACGGTCGAGTGTGTGGGGGAGGTTTGGGGCCGCATTCCACGCAGCTGCCTGGTTTCACAGGTTTTGCCTGGCAGGGGGAAGTCCGCTTATTACCTCCCCTGTCCTGGAGGAGGCACAAGATGCTACCTGCATTTCCAAAACAACCCCTGCTTTTCCATTGAAGCCCGCAGTAAGAGTACTCGGGAAATACACGCGATGGGCTCCTAGGAGATCCCAGGCGCTACAGACAGAAGACGGAACCTCCCCAATCTCAGAAACCAGGAAAAAGACCGAGTGGTTTGGGGAGTTTTGGGGCCGCCCTCCATGCAGCTGCCTGGTGTCACAGCTGTTGCCTGGCAGGGGGAATTCGGCTAATTACCTCCCCTGTCCAGGAGGAGGCACTAGATACTACCTGCATTTCCAGCCCAACCCCCGCATTTTCCCGGCAGCCCGCACTAGGAGACACTCGGGGAATACACGCAGTGGGCTCCTAGGAGATCCCAGGCGCTGCAGACAGAAGACGGAACCTCCCCACACTCAGAATTCCGGAAAAAGGCCGAGTGGGTGGGGGAGGTTTAGGGACGCCCTTCACGCAGCTGCCTGGTATCACAGATATTGCCTGGCATTGGGATGTCCGCTAATACCTCCCCTGTCCAGGAGGAGGCACTAGATACTACCTAAATTTCCAACACTTTCCCGCCTTTCCATTGAAGCCCGCACTAGGAGACACTCGGGGAAGACACGAGGAGGGCTCCTAGGAGATCCCAGTCACTGCAGAGACAAAACGGAACCTCCCCACTCTCAGAATTCCGGATCATGGCCGAGTGTGTGGGTAAGTTTGGGGCCAGCTTCCACGCAGCTGCCTGGTGTCACAGGTGTTGCCTGGCAGGGGAATTTCCGCTAATTACCTCCACAGTCCAGGAAGAGGCACTAGATACTACCTGCATTTCCAACACAACCCCCGCCTTTCCATTGAAGCCCGCACTATGATACACTCGGGGAAGACACGAGGATGGCTCCTAGGACATATCAGGCGCTGCAGACAGAAGACGGAACCTCCCCACATTCAGAATTAAGAAACACGGCGAGTGTGTGGGGGAGTTTGGGGCCACCTTCCACGCAGCTGCCTGGTGTCACAGTTGTTGCCTGGCAGGGGAAATTCCGCTAATTACCTCCCCTGTCCAGGGGGAGGCACTAGATGCTACCTGAATTTCCAGCCTACCCCCGCATTTCCCCGGCAGCCCGCACTAGTAGACACTCAGGGAAGTCACGCGGATGGCTCCTAGGAGATCCCATGCGCTGCAGACTGAAGACGGATCATCCCCACACTCAGAATTAAGGAATACGGCCGAGTGTGTAGGGGATGTGTGGTCGCCCTCCACCCATCTGCCTCGTGTCACAGCTGTAGCCTGGCTGGGGGAAGTCCGCTAAATACCTCCCCAGTCCAGGGGGAGGCACAAGTGCTACCTGCATTTCCAGGAAATCCCACGGTTTTCCCCGGCAGACCGCACTAGGAGACACTCGATCAACACACGCGGAGGGCTCCTAGGAGATCCCAGGCGCTGCAGACAGAAGACGGAACCTCCCCACACTGAGAATTCCGGATCACGGCCGAGTGTGTGGGGAGGTTTGGGGCCGCACTCCACGCAGCTGCCTGGTGTCACAGGTGTTTCCTGGCAGGGGAAAGTCCGCTAAATACCTCCCCTGTCCAGGTGGAGGCACTAGATGCTACCTGCATTTCCAGCCCATACCCCGCCTTTCCCCGGCAGCCCGCAATAGGAGACACTCGAAGAAGTCACGCTGACGGCTCCTAGGAGAACCCAGGCGCTGCAGACAGAAAACGGAACCTCCCGACACTCAGAATCCCCAAATACTGCCGAGTGAGTGGGGGAGGTTTGGGGCCGCCCTCCACGCAGCTGCCTGCTGTTTCCTGGCAGGGGGAATTCCGTTTCCTGCAGGGGGAGGCACTAGAAGCTACCTGCATTTCCAAAACAACCCCCGCTTTTCCATTGATGCCCGCAGTAAGAGTACTCGGGAAATACACGCGGTGGGCTCCTAGGAGATCCCAGGCGCTACAGACAGAAGACGGAACCTCCCCACACTCAGAAACCAGGAAAAAGACCGAGTGGTTTGGGGAGTTTTGGGGCCGCCCTCCATGAAGCTGCCTGGTGTTACAGCTGTTGCCTGGCAGGGGGAATTCGGCTAATTACCTCCCCTGTCCAGGAGGAGGCACTAGATGCTACCTGCATTTCCAAAACAACCCCCGACTTTCCATTGAAGCCCGCAATATGAGACACTCGGGGAAGACACGCGGAGGGCTCCTAGGAGATATCAAGTACTGCAGACTTAAGACGGAACCTCCCCATAGTCAGAATTTCGGATCACGGCCGAGTGTGTGGGGGAGGTTTGGGGTCGCCTTCCACGCAGCTGCCTGGTCTCACAGGTGTTGCCGGCAGGGTGTATTCTGCTAATTACCTCCCCTGTCCAGGGAGGCACTAGATGCTACCTGCATTTCCAGCCCAACCCCCGCATTTTCCCGGCAGCCCGCACTAGGAGACACTCGGGAAATACACGCGGTGAGCTCCTAGGATGATCCCAGGCGCTGCAGACAGAAGACGGAACCCCCCCACACTCAGAATTCCGGAAAACGGCCGAGTGGGTGGGGGAGGTTTAGGGTCGCACTCCACGCAGCTGCCAGGTGTCACAGGTGTTGCCTGGCAGGGGGAAGTCCGCTATTTAATTCCCCTGTTCAGGGGGAGGCACTAGATGCTACTTGCATTTCCAGCCGAAACCCCGCCTATCCCCGGGAGCCCGCACAAGGAGACATTCGGGAGAAGCCACGCGGAGGGCTCCTAGGATATCCCAGGCGCTGCAGACAGAAGACGGAACCTCCCCACATTCAGCATTAGGAAAGACGGCCGAGTGTGTGGGGAGTTTTGTGCCGCGCTCCACGCAGCTGCCTGGTGTCACAGGTGTTGCCTGGCAGGGGGATTTCCGCTAATTACCTCCCCAGTCCAGGAGGAGGCACTAGATACTACCTGCATTTCCCAACACAAACCCCGCCTTTCCATTGAAGCCTGCACTATGAGACAATCGGGGAAGACACGAGGACGGCTCCTAGGACATATCAGGCCCTGCAGACAGAAGACGGAACCTCCCCACACTCAGAATTCCGGATCACGTACCTGTGCGTGTGGGAGGTTTAGGGCCGCCGTCCACGAAGCTGCCTGGTTTCACAGGTGTTGCTTGGCAGGGGGATGTCCGCTAATTACCTACCCTGTCCAGCGGGAGGCACTAGATGCTACCTGCATTTCCAGCCCAACACCCGCCTTTCCCCGGCAGCCAGCACTAGGAGAAACTCGAGGAATACACGCGGAGCGCTCCTAGGAGATCCCAGGCGCTGCAGACAGAAGACGGAACCTCCCCACACTCAGAATTTCGGAAAACGGCCGAGTGGTTGGGGGAGGATTAGGGACGCCCTCGACGCAGCTGGCGGGTGTCTTAGGTGTTGCCAGGCAGGGGGAAGTCCGCTAAATTAACTCCCCTGTTCAGGGGGAGGCACTAGATGCTACTTGCATTTCCAGCTCAACCCCCGCCTATGCCCGGGAGCCCGCACAAGGAGACATTCGGGGAAGACACGCGGAGGGCTCCTATGATATCTCAGGCGCTGCAGACAGAAGACGGAACCTCCCCACATTAAGAATTAGGAAAGACGGTCGAGTGTGTGGGGAATTTTGGGGCCAGCTTCCACGAAGCTGCCTGGTGTCACAGGTGTTGTCTGGCAGGGGGATGTCCGCTAATTACCTCCCCTGTCCACGGTGAGGCACTAGATGCTACCTGCATTTCCAGCCCAACCCCCGCCTTTCCCCAGCAGCCCGCACTAGGAGACACTCGAGGAAGTCACGCTGACGGCTCCTAGGAGATCCCAGGCGCTGCAGAGAGAAAAAGGATCCTCCCCACACTCAGAATCCCCGAACACGGCCGAGTGTGTGGGGGAGGTTTGGGGCCGCCCTCCACGCAGCTACATGGTGTCACAGGTGGTGCCTGGCAGGGAGAAGTCCGCTAATTACCTCCCCATTCCAGGAGGAGGCAGCAGATGCTACCTGCATTTCCAGCCCAACCCCCGTTTCCCTGGCAGCTCGCTGTAGGAGACAATCCGGGAAGACAGGTGGAGGGCTCTTAGGAGATCACAGGCGCTGCAGACAGAAGAGGGAACCTACCCACACTCAGAATTCCGGATCACGTACGAGTGAGTGGGAGAGGATTGGGGCCGCCCTCGACACAGCTGCCTGGTGTCACAGGTGTTTCCTGGCAGGGGGAATTCCGCTAATTACCTCCCCTCTGCAGGGGGAGGCACTAGAAGCTAAATGAATTTCCACCCCAACCCCCGCCATTCCCCGGCATCTCGTACTAAGAGACACTACGGGAAGACACGCAGAGGGCTCCTAGGAGATCCCAGGCGCTGCAGACTGAAGACGGAACATCCCCACACTCAGAATTAAGGAATACGGCCGAGTGTGTAGGGGAGGTGGGGTCACCCTCCACAGAACTGCCTCGTGTCACAGCTGTAGCCTGGCAGGTGGAAGTCCGCTAAATACCTCTCCTGTCCAGGGGGAGGCACTAGATGCTACCTACATTTCCAAAACTAACCCCGCTTATCCATTGAAGCCCGCACTATGAGACACCCGGGGAAGACACACGGAAGGCTCCAAGGAGATATCAGGCGCTGCAGACAGAAGACGGATCCTCCACACACTCAGAATTCCGGATCACCGCCGAGTGGGTGGGGGAAGTTTGGGGTCGCCCTTCACGCAGCTGCCTGGTGTCACAGGTGTTGCCTGGCAGGTGGTAGTCCACTAATTACCTCCCCTGTCCATGGGGAGGCACTAGATGCTACCTGCATTTCAAGCCCAACCCCCGCCTTTCCCCAGGAGCTCGCAATAGTAGACACTCGGGGAAGTCAGGCAGAGGGCTCCTAGGAGATCCCAGGCGCTGCCGACAGAAGAGTGAACCTACCCACACTAAGATTTCCGGATCACGTACGACTGTGTTTGGGAGGTTTAGGGCCGCCGTCCACGCAGCTGCCAGGTGTCACAGGTGTTGCCTGGCAGGGGGAATTCCGTTAAATACCTCCCCTGTTCAGGGGGAGGCACTAGATGCTACTTGCATTTCCAGCCCAACCCCCGCCTATCCCCGGGAGCCCGCACAAGAGACATTCGGGGAAGACACGCGGAGGGCTCCTAGGATATCCCAGGTTCTGCAGACAGAAGACGGAACCTCCCCACACTCAGAATTCCGGAACAATTCCGAGTGTGTGGGGGAGGTTTGGGGCCGCCCTCCCCCCAGCTGCCTGGTGTCACATGTATTGCATTGCAGGGGGAATTCTGCTAAATACCTCCCCTGTCCAGGAGGAGGTACTAGATGCTACCTGCATTTCGAGCCAAACCCCCGCCTTTCCATTGAATCCCGCACTTGGAGACACTCGGGAAAAACACACAGAGGGCTCCTAGGGGATCCCAGGCGCTGCAGACAAAAGACGGAACCTCCCAACACTCACAATTCCGGATCACGGCCGAGTGTGTGGGGGAGGTTTGGAGCCAATTTCCACGCAGCTGCCTGATGTCACAGGTGTTGCCTGTCACGGGAATTCCGTTAAATACCTCCCCCGTTCAGGGGGAGGCACTAGATGCTACTTACATTTCCAGCCCAACCCCCGCCTACCCCGGGAGCCCGCACAAGGAGTCATTCGGGGACGACACGCGGAGGGCTCCTAGGATATCCCAGGTTCTGCAGACAGAAGACGGAACCTCCCCACACTCAGAATTCCGGAACAAGTCCGAGTGTGTGGGGGAGGTTTGGTGCCGCCCTCCCCCCAGCTGCCTGGTGTCACATGTGTTGAATTGCAGGGGGAATTCCGCTAATTACCTCCTCTGTCCAGGTGACGCACTAGATGCTACCTGCATTTCCAGCCCAACCCCCGCCATTCCCCGGCATCCCGCACTAGGAGACACTCGAGGAAATCAAGCGGAGGGCTCCTAGGAGATCCGAGGCGCTGCAGAGAGAAAAGGGAACCTACCCAAACTGAGAATTCCGGATCACGTACGAGTGAGTGGGGGAGGTTGTGGCCGCCCTCCACGCAGCTGCCTGGTGTCACAGTTGTTGCCTGGCAGGGGGAATTCCCCTAATTACCTCCCCTGTCCAGGGGGAGTCACTAGATGCTACCTGCATTTCCAGCATAAGCCCCGAATTTCCCCTGCAGCACGCACTAGGAGACACTCGGTGAAGACACGCGGAGGGCTTCTAGGAGATCCAAGGGGCTGCCGACAGAAGACGGAAACTCCCCACACTCAGAATTCCGGATCACGTATTAGTGTGTGGGGGAGGTTTTCGGCCGACATCCACGCAGATGCCTTTTTCATAGTTGTTGCCTGGCAGGGGGAACTCCGCTAAATTCCTCCCCTCTCCAGGGGGAGGCACTAGATGCTACTTGCATTTCCAGCCCAACCCCCGCCTATCACCGGGAGCCCGCACTAGAAGACACTCGGGGAAGTCACGCGGAGGGCTCTTAAGAGATCCCAGGCGCTGCAGACTGAAGACGGAACATCCCTACACTCAGAATTAAGGAATACGGCCGAGTGTGTAGGGGAGGTGGGGTCACCCTCCACCCAGCTGCCTCGTGTCACAGCTGTAGCATGGCAGGAGGAAGTCCGCTAAATACCACCACTGACCAGTGGGAGGCACTAGATGCTACCTATTTTTCCAAAACTAACCCCGCTTATCCATTGAAGCCCGCACTATGAGACACTCTGGGAAGACACGTGGAGGGCTCCTAGGAGATATCAGGCGCTGCAGACAGAAGACGGAAACTCCACACACTCAGAATTCCGGATCACGGCCGAGTGGGTGGGGGAGGTTTGGGGCCGCCCTTCACGCAGCTGCCTGGTGTCACAGGTGTTGCCTGGCAGGGGGTAGTCTGCTAATTACCTCCCCTGTCCATGGGGAGGCACTAGATGCTACCTGCATTTCCAGGCAAAACCCCGCCTTTCCCCAGCAGACCACAATAGGTGACACTCGGGGAAGTCAGGCGGAGGGCTCCTAGGAGATCCCAGGCACTGCAGACAGATGAGTGAACCTACCCACACTAAGAATTCCGGATAACGTACGAGTGTGTTTGGGAGGTTTAGGGCCGCCGTCCACGCATCTGCCAGGTTTCACAAGTGTTGTTGGCAGGGGGAAGTCCGCTAATTACCTCCCCTGTCCAGGGGGGAGGCACTAGATGCTACCTGCATTTCCAGGAAATCCCCCGCACTTCCCCGGCAGCCCGCACTATGAGACACTCGAGCAACACACGCGGAGGGTTCCTAGGAGATCCCAGGTGCTGCAGAAAGAAGACGGAACCTCCCCACACTGAGAATTCCGGATCACGGCCGAGTGTGTGGGGGAGGTTTGGGGCCGCACACCACGCAGCTGCCTGGTGTCACAGGTGTTGCCTGGCAGGGGAACGTCCGCTAATTACCTCCCCTGTCCAGGTGAAGGCACTAGAAACTACCTGCATTTCCAGCCCAACCGCCACATTTACCCGGCAGCCCGCACTAGGAGAAACTCGAGGAAGTCACGCTGACGGCTACTAGGAGATCCCAGGCGCTGCAGACAGAAAACGGAACCTCCCCACACTCAGAATTCCGGATCACGGCCGAGTGTGTGGGGGAGGTTTGGGGCCGCCCTCCACGCAGCTGCCTGGTGTCACAGGTGTTGCCTGGCAGGGGAAATTCCGCTAAATACCTCCCCATTCCAGGAGGAGGCAGCAGATTCTACCTGCGTTTCCAGCCCAACTCCCGTTTCCCTGGTAGCTCGCTGTAGGGGACAATCGGGAAAGACAGGCGGAGAGCTCCTAGGAGATCACAGGTGCTGCAGACAGAAGAGGGAACCTACCCACACTCAGAATTCCGGATCAAGTACTAGTGAGTGGGAGAGGTTTGGGGCCGCCTCGACGCAGCTGCCTGGTGTCACAGGTGTTTCCTGGCGGGGGGAATTCCGCTAATTACTTCCCCTCTGCAGGGGTAGGCACTAGAAGCTACCTGAATTTCCAGCCCAACCCCCGCCTTTCCCAGGCATGTCGCACTAAGAGACACTACGGGAAGACACGCCGAGTGTTCCTAGGAGATCCCAGGCACTGCAGACTGATAACGGAACCTCCCCACACTCAGAATCCCGGAACACGGTCGAGTGAGTGGGTGAGGTTTGGGGCCGCATTCCACGCAGCTGCCTGGTTTCACAGGTTTTGCCTGGCAGGGGGAATTCGGCTAATTACCTCCCCTGTCCAGGAGGAGGCACTAGACACTACCTGCATTTCCAAAACAACCCCTGCTTTTCCATTGAAGCCCGCAGTAAGAGTACTCGGGAAATACACGCGATGGGCTCCTAGGAGATCCCAGGCGCTACAGACAGAAGACGGAACCTCCCCAATCTCAGAAACCAGGAAAAAGACCGAGTGGTTTGGGGAGTTTTGGGGCCGCCCTCCATGCAGCTGCCTGGTGTCACAGCTGTTGCCTGGCAGGGGGAATTCGGCTAATTACCTCCCCTGTCCAGGAGGAGGCACTAGATACTACCTGCATTTCCAGCCCAATCCCCGCATTTTACCGGCAGCCCGCACTAGGAGACACTCGGGGAATACACGCAGTGGGCTCCTAGGTGATCCCAGGCGCTGCAGACAGAAGACGGAACCTCCCCACACTCAGAATTCCGGAAAAAGGCCGAGTGGGTGGGGGAGGTTTAGGGACGCCCTTCACGCAGCTGCCTGGTGTCACAGATATTGCCTGGCATTGGGATGTCCGCTAATTACCTCCCCTGTCCAGGAGGAGGCACTAGATACTACCTAAATTTCCAACACTTTCCCGCCTTTCCATTGAAGCCCGCACTAGGAGACACTCGGGGAAGACACGAGGAGGGCTCCTAGGAGATCCCAGTCACTGCAGAGACAAAACGGAACCTCCCCACTCTCAGAATTCCGGATCATGGCCGAGTGTGTGGGTAAGTTTGGGGCCAGCTTCCACGCAGCTGCCTGGTGTCACAGGTGTTGCCTGGCAGGGGAATTTCCGCTAATTACCTCCACAGTCCAGGAAGAGGCACTAGATACTACCTGCATTTCCAACACAACCCCCGCCTTTCCATTGAAGCCCGCACTATGATACACTCGGGGAAGACACGAGGACGGCTCCTAGGACATATCAGGCGCTGCAGACAGAAGACGGAACCTCCCCACATTCAGAATTAAGAAACACGGCGAGTGTGTGGGGGAGTTTTGGGCCACCTTCCACGCAGCTGCCTGGTGTCACAGTTGTTGCCTGGCAGGGGAAATTCCGCTAATTACCTCCCCTGTCCAGGTGGAGGCACTAGATGCTACCTGCATTTCCAGCCCATACCCCGCCTTTCCCCGGCAGCCCACAATAGGAGACACTCGAAGAAGTCACGCTGACGGCTCCTAGGAGAACCCAGGCGCTGCAGACATAAAACGGAACCTCCCGACACTCAGAATCCCCAAATACTGCCGAGTGAGTGGGGGAGGTTTGGGGCCGCCCTCCACGCAGCAGCCTGCTGTCACAGGTGTTTCCTGGCAGGGGGAATTCCGCTAATTATCTCCCCCCTGCAGGGGGAGGCACTAGAAGCTACCTGCATTTCCAAAACAACCCCCGCTTTTCCATTGATGCCCGCAGTAAGAGTAATCGGGAAATACACGCGGTGGGCTCCTAGGAGATCCCAGGTGCTAAAGACAGAAGACGGAACCTCCCCACACTCAGAAACCAGGAAAAAGACCGAGTGGTTTGGGGAGTTTTGGGGACGCCCTCCATGAAGCTGCCTGGAGTTACAGCTGTTGCCTGGCAGGGGGAATTCGGCTAATTACCTCTCCTGTCCAGGAGGAGGCACTAGACGCTACCTGCATTTCCAAAACAACCCCCGACTTTCCATTGAAGCCCGCAATATGAGACACTCGGGGAAGACACGAGGAGGGCTCCTAGGAGATATCAAGTACTGCAGACTTAAGACGGAACCTCCCCATAGTCAGAATTTCGGATCACGGCCGAGTGTGTGGGGAGGTTTGGGGTCGCCTTCCACGCAGCTGCCTGGTCTCACAGGTGTTGCCCGGCAGGGTGTATTCTGCTAATTACCTCCCCTGTCCAGGGGGAGGCACTAGATGCTACCTGCATTTCCAGCCCAACCCCCGCATTTTCCTGGCAGCCCGCACTATGAGACACTCGGGAAATACACGCGGTGAGCTCCTAGGAGATCCCAGGCGCTGCAGACACAAGACGGAACCCCCTCACACTCAGAATTCCGGAAAACGGCCGAGTGGGTGGGGGAGGTTTAGGGTCGCACTCCACGCAGCTGCCAGGTGTCACAGGTGTTGCCTGGCAGGGGGAAGTCCGCTATTTAATTCCCCTGTTCAGGGGGAGGCACTAGATGCTACTTGCATTTCCAGCCGAAACCCCGCCTATCCCCGGGAGCCCGCACAAGGAGACATTCGGGGAAGACACGCGGAGGGCTCCTAGGATATCCCAGGCGCTGCAGACAGAAGACGGAACCTCCCCACATTCAGCAATAGGAAAGACGGCCGAGTGTGTGGGGGAGTTTTTGTGCCGCGCTCCACGCAGCTGCCTGGTGTCACAGGTGTTGCCTGGCAGGGGGATTTCCGCTAATTACCTCCCCAGTCCATGAGGAGGCACTAGATACTACCTGCATTTCCAACACAAACCCCGCCTTTCCATTGAAGCCCTCACTATGAGACAATCGGGGAAGACACGAGGACGGCTCCTAGGACATATCAGGCCCTGCAGACAGAAGACGGAACCTCCCCACACTCAGAATTCCGGATCACGTACCTGTGCGTGTGGGAGGTTTAGGGCCGCCGTCCACGAAGCTGCCTGGTTTCACAGGTGTTGCTTGGCAGGGGGATGTCCGCTAATTACCTCCCCTGTCCAGCGGGAGGCACTAGATGCTACCTGCATTTCCAGGAAATCCCCCGCATTTCCCCGGCAGCCCGCACTAGGAGAAACTCGAGGAAGTCACGCTGACGGTTCCTAGGAGATCCCAGGCGCTGCAGACAGAAAACGGAACCTCCCCACACTCAGAATCCCGGAACACGGCTGAGTGTGTGGGGGAGGTTTGGGGCCGACCTCCACGCAGCTGCCTGGTCTCACAGGTGGTGCCTGGCAGGGGGAATTCCGCTAATTAACTCCCCTCTCCAGGGGGAGGCAGCAGATACTACCTGCATTTCCAGCCCAACCCCCGTTTCCCTGGCAGCTCGCTGTAGGAGACAATCGGGGAAGACAGGCGGAGGGCTCCTAGGAGATCACAGGTGCTGCAGACAGAAGAGGGAACCTACCCACACTCAGAATTCCGGATCACGTACGGGTGAGTGGGAGAGGATTGGGGCCGCCCTCGGCGCAGCTGCCTGGTGTCACAGGTGTTTCCTGGCTGGGGGAATTCCGCTAATTACCTCCCCTCTGCAGGGGGAGGCACTAGAAGCTACCTGAATTTCCAGCCTAACCCCCGCGTTTCCATTGAAGCCCGCAATATGAGACACTCGGGGAAGACACGCGGAGGGCTCCTAGGAGATATCAGGCACTGCAGATATAAGACGGAACCTCCCCACAGTCAGAATTCCGGATCACGGCCGAGTGTGTGGGGGAGTTTTGGGGACACCCTCCACGCAGCTGCCTGGTGTCACAGGTTTTGCCTGGCAAGGGGAAGTCCGCTTATTACTTCCCCTGTCCTGGAGGAGGCACTAGATGCTACCTGCATTTCCAAAACAACCCCCACTTTTCCGTTGAAACCCACAGTAAGAGTACTCGGGAAATACACGCGGTGGGCTCCTAGGAGATCCCAGGCGCTACAGACAGAAGACGGAATCTCCCCACACTCAGAAACCAGGAAAAACACCGAGTGGGTTGGGGAGTTTTGGGGCCGCCCTCCATGCAGCTGCCTGGTGTCACAGCTTTTGCCTGGCAGGGGGAATTCGGCTAATTACCTCCCCTGTCCAGGAGGAGGCACTAGATGCTACCTGCATTTCCAACACAACCCCCGAATTTCCATTGAAGCCCGCAATATGAGACACTCGGGGAAGACACGCGGAGGGCTCCTAGGAAATATCAGGCACTGCAAACATAAGACGGAACCTCCCCACAGTCTGAATTCCGGATCACGGCCGAGTGCGTGGGGGAGGTTTGGGGCCGCCTTCCACGCAGCTGCCTGGTCTCACAGGTGTTCCCTGGCAGGGTGTATTCCGCTAATTACCTCCCCTATCCAGGTGGAGGCACTAGATGCTACTTGCATTTCCAGCCCAACCCCAGCCTATCCCCGGGATCCCGCAATAGAATACACTCGGGGAAGTCACGCGGAGGGCTCCTAGGAGAACCCAGGCGCTGCAAACTGAAGACGGAACATCCACACACTCAGAATTAAGGAAAACGACAGAGTGTGTAGGGGAGGTGGGGTCACCCTCCACCCAGCTGACTCGTGTCACAGCTGTAGCATGGCAGGAGGAAGTCCGCTAAATACCTCCCTGTCCAGCGTGAGGCACTAGATGCTACCTACATTTCCAAAACTAACCCCGTTTATCCATTGAAGCCCGCAATATGAGACACTCTGGGAAGACACGCGGAGGGCTCCTAGGAGATATCAGGCGCTGCAGACAGAAGACGGAACTTCCACACACTCAGAATTCCGGATCACGGCCGAGTGGGTGGGGGAGGTTTGGGGCCGAACTCCACGCAGCGGCCTGGTGTCACAGGTGTTGCCTGGCAGGGGGAAGTCCGCTAATTACCTCCCCATTCCAGGAGGAGGCAGCAGATGCTACCTGCATTTCCAGCCCAACCCCCGTTTCTCTGGCAGCTCGCTGTAGGAGACAATCGGGGAAGACAGGCGGAGGGCTCCTAGGAGATCACAGGTGCTGCAGACAGAAGAGGGAACCTACCCACACTCAGAATTCCGGATCACGTACGGGTGAGTGGGAGAGGATTGGGGCCGCCCTCGGCGCAGCTGCCTGGTGTCACAGGTGTTTCCTGGCGGGGGGAATTCCGCTAATTACCTCCCCTCTGCAGGGGGAGGCACTAGAAGCTACCTGAATTTCCAGCCTAACCCCCGCGTTTCCATTGAAGCCCGCAATATGAGACACTCGGGGAAGACACGCGGATGGCTCCTAGGAGATATCAGGCACTGCAGATATAAGACGGAACCTCCCCACAGTCAGAATTCCGGATCACGGCCGAGTGTGTGGGGGAGTTTTGGGGACACCCTCCACGCAGCTGCCTGGTGTCACAGGTTTTGCCTGGCAAGGGGAAGTCCGCTTATTACTTCCCCTGTCCTGGAGGAGGCACTAGATGCTACCTGCATTTCCAAAACAACCCCCACTTTTCCGTTGAAGCCCGCAGTAAGAGTACTCGGGAAATACACGCGGTGGGCTCCTAGGAGATCCCAGGCGCTACAGACAGAAGACGGAATCTCCCCACACTCAGAAACCAGGAAAAACACCGAGTGGGTTGGGGAGTTTTGGGGCCGCCCTCCATGCAGCTGCCTGGTGTCACAGCTTTTGCCTGGCAGGGGGAATTCGGCTAATTACCTCCCCTGTCCAGGAGGAGGCACTAGATGCTACCTGCATTTCCAACACAACCCCCGAATTTCCATTGAAGCCCGCAATATGAGACACTCGGGGAAGACACGCGGAGGGCTCCTAGGAAATATCAGGCACTGCAAACATAAGACGGAACCTCCCCACAGTCTGAATTCCGGATCACGGCCGAGTGCGTGGGGGAGGTTTGGGGCCGCCTTCCACGCAGCTGCCTGGTCTCACAGGTGTTGCCTGGCAGGGTGTATTCCGCTAATTACCTCCCCTATCCAGGTGGAGGCACTAGATGCTACTTGCATTTCCAGCCCAACCCCAGACTATCCCCGGGATCCCGCAATAGAATACACTCGGGGAAGTCACGCGGAGGGCTCCTAGGAGAACCCAGGCGCTGCAAACTGAAGACGGAACATCCACACACTCAGAATTAAGGAAAACGACAGAGTGTGTAGGGGAGGTGGGGTCACCCTCCACCCAGCTGACTCGTGTCACAGCTGTAGCATGGCAGGAGGAAGTCCGCTAAATACCTCCCTGTCCAGCGTGAGGCACTAGATGCTACCTACATTTCCAAAACTAACCCCGTTTATCCATTGAAGCCCGCAATATGAGACACTCGGGGAAGACACGCGGAGGGCTCCTAGGAGATATCAGGCGCTGCAGACAGAAGACGGAACTTCCACACACTCAGAATTCTGGATCACGGCCGAGTGGGTAGGGGAGGTTTGGGGCCGAACTCCACGCAGCTGCATGGTGTCACAAGTGTTGTCTGGCAGGGGGAAGTCCGCTAATTACCTCCCCTGTCCAGTGGGAGGCACTAGATGCTACCTGCATTTCCAGGAAATCCCCCGCATTTCCCCGGCAGTCCGCACTAGGAGAAACTCGAGGAAGTCACGCTGACGGTTCCTAGGAGATCCCAGGCGCTGCAGACAGAAAACGGAACCTCCCCACACTCAGAATCCCGGAACACGGCTGAGTGTGTGGGGGGGTTTGGGGCCGACCTCCACGCAGCTGCCTGGTCTCACAGGTGGTGCCTGGCAGGGGGAATTCCGCTAATTAACTCCCCTTTCCAGGAGGAGGCAGCAGATGCTACCTGCATTTCCAGCCCATCCCCCGTTTCCCTGGCAGCTAGCTGTAGGAGACAATCGGGGAAGACAGGTGGAGGGCTCTTAGGAGATCACAGGCGCTGCAGACAGAAGAGGGAACCTACCCACACTCAGAATTCCGGATCACGTACGAGTGAGTGGGAGAGGATTGGGGCCGCCCTCGACACAGCTGCCTGGTGTCACAGGTGTTTCCTGGCAGGGGGAATTCCGCTAATTACCTCCCCTGTCCATGGGGAGGCACTAGATGCTACCTTCATTTCCAGCCTACCCCCGCCTTTCCCCAGCAGCCCGCAATAGAAGACACTCGGGAAAGTCAGGCGGAGGGCTCCTAGGAGATCCCAGGTGCTGCAGAATTTATAGGGAACCTACCCACACTGAGAATTCCGGATCACGTACGAGAGTGTTTGGAAGGTTTAGGGCCGCCGTCCACGCACCTGCCAGGTGTCACAAGTGTTGTCTGGCAAGGGGAAGTCCGCTACTTACCTCCCCTGCCCAGTGGTAGGCACTAGATGCTCCCTGCATTTCGAGCCATACCCCCGCCTTTCCCCGGCATCCCGCACTAGGAGACACTCGAGGAAGTCAAGCCAAGGGCTCCTAGGAGATCCGAGGCGCTGCAGACAGAAAACGGAACCTCCCCACACTCAGAATCCCGGAACACGCCCGAGTGTGTGGGGGAGTTTTGGGACCGCACTCCACGCAGCTGCCTGGTGTCACAGGTGTTGCCTGGCAGGGGGATGTCCGCTAATTACCTCCCATGTTCAGCGGGAGGCACTAGATGCTACCTGTATTTCCAGAACAACCCCCGCTTTCCCCGGCAGCTCGCAGTAGGATACATTCGGGGAAGACACGCGGAGGGCTCCTAGGAGATCACAGGCGCTGAAGACAGAATACGGAATATCCCCACACTCAGAATTCCGGAACACGGCCGAGTGTGTGGGGGAGGTTTATGGCCGCCCTCCACCCAGCTGCCTCGTGTCAAATCTGTAGCCTGGCAGGGGGAACTACGCTAATTACCTCCCCTGTCCAGGGGGAGGCACTAGATGCTACCTACATTTCC
Source organism: Camelus ferus (assembly GCF_009834535.1). Taxonomy (NCBI): domain Eukaryota; kingdom Metazoa; phylum Chordata; class Mammalia; order Artiodactyla; family Camelidae; genus Camelus; species Camelus ferus. The sequence continues at coordinate 24,652,989 of NC_045727.1, read as the reverse complement.
AGGAAATCCTCCGCATTTCCCCGGCAGGCCCGCACTAGGAGACACTCGGGGAAGACCCTCGGAGGGCTCCTAGGAGATCCCAGGCGCTGCAGACAGAAGACGGAACCTCCCAACACTGAGAATTCTGGATGACGGCCGAGTGAGTGGGGGACGTTTGGTGACGCCCTCCACGCAGCTGCCTGGTGTCCACAGGTGTTTCTTGGCAGGGGGAATTCCGCTAATTACCTCCCCTGTCCAGGGGGAGGCACTTAAAGCTACCTGAATTTCCATCCCAACCCCCGACATTCCCCGGCATCCCGCACTAAGTATCACTAGGGTAATACACGCCGAGGGCTCCTAGGAGATCCCAGGCACTGCAGACAGAAAACAGAACCTCCCCACACTCAGAATCCCGGAACACGCCCGAGTGTGTGGGGGATGTTTGGGGCCGCCCTCCACGCAGCTGCCTGTTGTCACAGGTGTTGCCTGACAGGGGGAATTCCGCTAAATACATCCCCATTCCAGGAGGAGGCAGCAGATGCTACCTGCAATTCCAGCCCAACCCCTGTTTCCCTGGAAGCTCGCTGTAGGAGACAATCGTTGAAGACAGGCGGAGGGCTCCTAGGAGATCCCAGGAGCTGCAGACAGAAGAGGGAACCTACACACCCTCAGAATTCCGGATCACGTACGAGTGAGTGGGAGAGGTTTGGGGCCGCCCTCGACGCAGCTGGCTGGTGTCACAGGTGTTTCCTGGCAGGGGGAATTCCGCTAATTAACTCCCCTCTCCAGGGGGAGGCACTAGAAGCTACCTGAATTTCCAGCCCTACCCCCGCCTTTCCCCGGCATCTCGCACTAAGAGACACTTCGGGAAGACACGCCGAGTGCTCCTAGGTGATCCCAGGCACTGCAGACAGAAAACGGAACCTCCCCACACCCAGAATCCCGGAACACGGCCGAGTGTGTGGGGGAGATTTGGGGACACCCTCCACGCAGCTGCATGGTGTCACAGGTTTCACCTGGCAGGGGGAATTCTGCTTATTACCTCCCCTGTTCAGGGGGAGGCACTAGATGCAACCTGCATTTCCAAAACAACCCCCGGTTTTCCATTAAACCCGCACTAAGTGTACTCGGGGAATACACGCGGTGGGCTCCTAGGAGATCCCAGGCGCTGCAGACAGAAGACGGAACCTCCCCACACTCAGAATTTCGGAAAACGGCCGAGTGGTTGGGGGAGGTTTAGGGACGCCCTCGACGCAGCTGGCGGGTGTCTTAGGTGTTGCCAGGCAGGGGGAAGTCCGCTAATTAACTCCCCTGTTCAGGGGGAGGCACTACATGCTACTTGCATTTCCAGCTCAACCCCCGCCTATGCCCGGGAGCCCGCACAAGGAGACATTCGGGGAAGACACGCGGAGGGCTCCTATGATATCTCAGGCGCTGCAGACAGAAGACGGAACCTCCCCACATTAAGAATTAGGAAAGACGGTCGAGTGTGTGGGGAATTTTGGGGCCAGCTTCCACGAAGCTGCCTGGTGTCACAGGTGTTGTCTGGCAGGGGGATGTCCGCTAATTACCTCCCCTGTCCACGGGGAGGCACTAGATGCTACCTGCATTTCCTGCCCAACCCCCGCCTTTCCCCAGCAGCCCGCACTAGGAGACACTCGAGGAAGTCACGCTGAAGGCTCCTAGGAGATCCCAGGCGCTGCAGAGAGAAAACGGATCCTCCCCACACTCAGAATCCCCGAACACGGCCGAGTGTGTGGGGGAGGTTTGGGGCCGCCCTCCACGAAGCTACATGGTGTCACAGGTGGTGCCTGGCAGGGGGAAGTCCGCTAATTACCTCCCCATTCCAGGAGGAGGCAGCAGATGCTACCTGCATTTCCAGCCCATCCCCCGTTTCCCTGGCAGCTAGCTGTAGGAGACAATCGGGGAAGACAGGTGGAGGGCTCTTAGGAGATCACAGGCGCTGCAGACAGAAGAGGGAACCTACCCACACTCAGAATTCCGGATCACGTACGAGTGAGTGGGAGAGGATTGGGGCCGCCCTCGACACAGCTGCCTGGTGTCACAGGTGTTTCCTGGCAGGGGGAATTCCGCTAATTACCTCCCCTGTCCATGGGGAGGCACTAGATGCTACCTTCATTTCCAGCCTACCCCCGCCTTTCCCCAGCAGCCCGCAATAGAAGACACTCGGGAAAGTCAGGCGGAGGGCTCCTAGGAGATCCGAGGCGCTGCAGACAGAAGAGGGAACCTACACACACTCAGAATTCCGGATCACGTACGAGTGAGTGGGGAATTTTGGGGCCGCCCTCCACGCAGATGCTTGGTGCCACAGTTATTGCCTGGCATGGGGATGTCCGCTAATTACCTCCCCTGTCCTGGAGGAGGCACTAGATACTACCTGCATTTCCAACACCACCCCCGCTTTTCCATTGAAGCCCGCACTAGGAGATACTCGGGGAAGACACGAGGAGGGCTCATAGGAGATCCCAGTTACTGCAGAGACAAAACGGAACCTCCCCACACTCCGAATTCCGGATCACGGCCGAGTGTGTTGGGGAGGTTTGGTGCCGCCCTCCACCCAGCTGCCTCGTGTCACATCTGTAGCCTGGCAGGGGGAACTCCGCTAATTACCTCCCCTGTCAAGGGGGAGGCACTAGATGCTACCTACATTTCCAGGAAATCCTCCGCATTTCCCAGGCAGCCCGCAAAAGGAGACACTCGGGGAAGACCCTCGGAGGGCTCCTAGGAGATCCCAGGCTCTGCAGACAGAAGACGGAACCTCCCAACACTGAGAATTCTGGATGACGGCCGAGTGAGTGGGGGACGTTTGGTGACGCCCTCCACGCAGCTGCCTGGTGTCACAGGTGTTTCTTGGCAGGGGGAATTCCGCTAATTACCTCCCCTGTCCAGGGGGAGGCACTTAAAGCTACCTGAATTTCCATCCCAACCCCCGACATTCCCCGGCATCCCGCACTAAGTATCACTAGGGTAATACACGCCGAGGGCTCCTAGGAGATCCCAGGCACTGCAGACAGAAAACAGAACCTCCCCACACTCAGAATCCCGGAACACGCCCGAGTGTGTGGGGGATGTTTGGGGGCCGCCCTCCACGCAGCTGCCTGTTGTCACAGGTGTTGCCTGACAGGGGGAATTCCGCTAAATACATCCCCATTCCAGGAGGAGGCAGCAGATGCTACCTGCAATTCCAGCCCAACCCCTGTTTCCCTGGAAGCTCGCTGTAGGAGACAATCGTTGAAGACAGGCGGAGGGCTCCTAGGAGATCCCAGGAGCTGCAGACAGAAGAGGGAACCTACACACACTCAGAATTCCGGATCACGTACGAGTGAGTGGGAGAGGTTTGGGGCCGCCCTCGACGCAGCTGGCTGGTGTCACAGGTGTTTCCTGGCAGGGGGAATTCCGCTAATTAACTCCCCTCTCCAGGGGGAGGCACTAGAAGCTACCTGAATTTCCAGCCCTACCCCCGCCTTTCCCCGGCATCTCGCTCTAAGAGACACTTCGGGAAGACACGCCGAGTGCTCCTAGGTGATCCCAGGCACTGCAGACAGAAAACGGAACCTCCCCACACCCAGAATCCCGGAACACGGCCGAGTGTGTGGGGGAGATTTGGGGACACCCTCCACGCAGCTGCATGGTGTCACAGGTTTCACCTGGCAGGGGGAATTCTGCTTATTACCTCCCCTGTTCAGGGGGAGGCACTAGATGCAACCTGCATTTCCAAAACAACCCCCGGTTTTCCATTAAACCCGCACTAAGTGTACTCGGGGAATACACGCGGTGGGCTCCTAGGAGATCCCAGGCGCTGCAGACAGAAGACGGAACCTCCCCACACTCAGAATTTCGGAAAACGGCCGAGTGGTTGGGGGAGGTTTAGGGACGCCCTCGACGCAGCTGGCGGGTGTCTTAGGTGTTGCCAGGCAGGGGGAAGTCCGCTAATTAACTCCCCTGTTCAGGGGGAGGCACTACATGCTACTTGCATTTCCAGCTCAACCCCCGCCTATGCCCGGGAGCCCGCACAAGGAGACATTCGGGGAAGACACGCGGAGGGCTCCTATGATATCTCAGGCGCTGCAGACAGAAGACGGAACCTCCCCACATTAAGAATTAGGAAAGACGGTCGAGTGTGTGGGGAATTTTGGGGCCAGCTTCCACGAAGCTGCCTGGTGTCACAGGTGTTGTCTGGCAGGGGGATGTCCGCTAATTACCTCCCCTGTCCACGGGGAGGCACTAGATGCTACCTGCATTTCCTGCCCAACCCCCGCCTTTCCCCAGCAGCCCGCACTAGGAGACACTCGAGGAAGTCACGCTGACGGCTCCTAGGAGATCCCAGGCGCTGCAGAGAGAAAACGGATCCTCCCCACACTCAGAATCCCCGAACACGGCCGAGTGTGTGGGGGAGGTTTGGGGCCGCCCTCCACGAAGCTACATGGTGTCACAGGTGGTGCCTGGCAGGGGGAAGTCCGCTAATTACCTCCCCATTCCAGGAGGAGGCAGCAGATGCTACCTGCATTTCCAGCCCATCCCCCGTTTCCCTGGCAGCTAGCTGTAGGAGACAATCGGGGAAGACAGGTGGAGGGCTCTTAGGAGATCACAGGCGCTGCAGACAGAAGAGGGAACCTACCCACACTCAGAATTCCGGATCACGTACGAGTGAGTGGGAGAGGATTGGGGCCGCCCTCGACACAGCTGCCTGGTGTCACAGGTGTTTCCTGGCAGGGGGAATTCCGCTAATTACCTCCCCTGTCCATGGGGAGGCACTAGATGCTACCTTCATTTCCAGCCTACCCCCGCCTTTCCCCAGCAGCCCGCAATAGGAGACACTCGGGAAAGTCAGGCGGAGTGCTCCTAGGAGATCCGAGGCGCTGCAGACAGAAGAGGGAACCTACACACACTCAGAATTCCGGATCACGTACGAGTGAGTGGGGAATTTTGGGGCCGCCCTCCACGCAGATGCTTGGTGCCACAGTTATTGCCTGGCATGGGGATGTCCGCTAATTACCTCCCCTGTCCTGGAGGAGGCACTAGATACTACCTGCATTTCCAACACCACCCCCGCTTTTCCATTGAAGCCCGCACTAGGAGATACTCGGGGAAGACACGAGGAGGGCTCCTAGGAGATCCCAGTTACTGCAGAGACAAAACGGAACCTCCCCACACTCCGAATTCCGGATCACGGCCGAGTGTGTTGGGGAGGTTTGGTGCCGCCCTCCACCCAGCTGCCTCGTGTCACATCTGTAGCCTGGCAGGGGGAACTCCGCTAATTACCTCCCCTGTCCAGGGGGAGGCACTAGATGCTACCTACATTTCCAGGAAATCCTCCGCATTTCCCCGGGAGCCCGCACTAGGAGACACTCGGGGAAGACCCTCGGAGGGCTCCTAGGAGATCCCAGGCGCTGCAGACAGAAGACGGAACCTCCCAACACTGAGAATTCTGGATGACGGCCGAGTGAGTGGGGGACGTTTGGGGTCGCCCTCCACGCAGCTGCCTGGTCTCACAGGTGGTGCCTGGCAGGGGGAAGTCCGCTAAATACCTCCCCATTCCAGGAGGAGGCAGCAGATGCTACCTGCATTTCCAGCCCAACTCCCGTTTCCCTGGTAGCTCGCTGTAGGGGACAATCTGGAAAGACAGGCGGAGGGCTCCTAGGAGATCACAGGCGCTGCAGACAGAAGAGGGAACCTACCCACACTCAGAATTCTGGATCAAGTACTAGTGAGTGGGAGAGGTTTGGGGCCGCCCTCGACGCAGCTGCCTGGTGTCTCAGGTGTTTCCTGGCAGGGGGAATTCCGCTAATTACCTACCCTCTCCAGGGGGAGGCACTAGAAGCTACCTGAATTTCCAGCCCAACCCCCGCCTTTCCCAGGCATGTCGCACTAAGAGACACTACGGGAAGACACGCCGAGTGTTCCTAGGAGATCCCAGGCACTGCAGACTGAAAACGGAACCTCCCCACACTCAGAATCCCGGAACACGGTCGAGTGAGTGGGGGAGGTTTGGGGCCGCATTCCACGCAGCTGCCTGGTTTCACAGGTTTTGCCTGGCAGGGGGAAGTCCGCTTATTACCTCCCCTGTCCTGGAGGAGGCACAAGATGCTACCTGCATTTCCAAAACCATCCTTGCTTTTCCATTGAAGCCCGCAGTAAGAGTACTCGGGAAATACACGCGGTGGGCTCCAAGGAGATCCCAGGCGCTACAGACAGAAGACGGAACCTCCCCACACTCAGAAACCAGGAAAAAGACCGAGTGGTTTGGGGAGTTTTGGGGCCGCTCTCCATGCAGCTGCCTGGTGTCACAGCTGTTGCCTGGCAGGGGGAATTCGGCTAATTACCTCCCCTGTCCAGGAGGAGGCACTAGATACTACCTGCATTTCCAGCCCAACCCCCGCCTTTCCCCGGCAGCCCGCACTAGGAGACACTCGGGGAATACACGCTGTGGGCTCCTAGGAGATCCCAGGCGCTGCAGACAGAAGACGGAAGCTCCCCACACTCAGAATTCCGGAAAAAGGCCGAGTGGGTGGGGGAGGTTTAGGGACGCCCTTCACGCAGCTGCCTGGTGTCACAGATATTGCCTGGCATGTGGATGTCCGCTAATTACCTCCCCTGTCCAGGAGGAGGCACTAGATACTACCTACATTTCCAACACTTTCCCGCCTTTCCATTGAAGCCCGCACTAGGAGACACTCGGGGAAGACACGAGGAGGGCTCCTAGGAGATCCCAGTCACTGCAGAGACAAAACGGAACCTCCCCACTCTCAGAATTCCGGATCACGGCCTAGTGTGTGGGTAAGTTTGGGGCCAGCTTCCACGCAGCTGCCTGGTGTCACAGGTGTTGCCTGGCAGGGGAATTTCCGCTAATTACCTCCACAGTCCAGGAAGAGGCACTAGATACTACCTGCATTTCCAACACAAACCCCGCCTTTCCATTGAAGCCCGCACTATGATACACTCGGGGAAGACCCGAGGAAGGCTCCTAGGACATATCAGGCGCTGCAGACAAAAGACGGAACCTCCCCACATTCAGAATTAAGAAACACGGCGAGTGTGTGGGGGAGTTTGGGGCCACCTTCCACGCAGCTGCCTGGTGTCACAGTTGTTGCCTGGCAGGGGAAATTCCGCTAATTACCTCCCCTGTCCAGGGGGAGGCACTAGATGCTACCTGAATTTCCAGCCTACCCCCGCATTTCCCCGGCAGCCCGCACTAGTAGACACTCAGGGAAGTCACGCGGATGGCTCCTAGGAGATCCCATGAGCTGCAGACTGAAGACGGATCATCCCCACACTCAGAATTAAGGAATACGGCCGAGTGTGTAGGGGATGTGTGGTCGCCCTCCACCCATCTGCCTCGTGTCACAGCTGTAGCCTGGCTGGGGGAAGTCCGCTAAATACCTCCCCAGTCCAGGGGGAGGCACAAGTGCTACCTGCATTTCCAGGAAATCCCACGGTTTTCCCCCGGCAGACCGCACTAGGGGACACTCGATCAACACACGCGGAGGGCTCCTAAGAGATCCCAGGCGCTGCAGACAGAAGACGGAACCTCCCCACACTGAGAATACCAGATCACGGCCGAGTGTGTGGGGGAGGTTTTGGGCCGCACTCCACGCAGCTGCCTGGTGTCACAGGTGTTTCCTGGCAGGGGAAAGTCCGCTAATTACCTCCCCTGTCCAGGTGGAGGCACTAGATGCTACCTGCATTTCCAGCCCATACCCCGCCTTTCCCCGGCAGCCCGCAATAGGAGACACTCGAAGAAGTCACGCTGACGGCTCCTAGGAGAACCCAGGCGCTGCAGACAGAAAACGGAACCTCCCGACACTCAGAATCCCGGAACACGGTCGAGTGAGTGGGGGAGGTTTGGGGCCGCATTCCACGCAGCTGCCTGGTGTCACAGGTGTTTCCTGGCAGGGGGAATTCCGCTAATTACCTCCCCCCTACAGGGGGAGGCACTAGAAGCTACCTGCATTTCCAAAACAACCCCCGCTTTTCCATTGATGGCCGCAGTAAGAGTACTCGGGAAATACACGCGGTGGCCTCCTAGGAGATCCCAGGCGCTACAGACAGAAGACGGAACCTCCCCACACTCAGAAACCAGGAAAAAGACCGAGTGGTTTGGGGAGTTTTGGGGCCGCCCTCCATGAAGCTGCCTGGTGTTACAGCTGTTGCCTGGCAGGGGGAATTCGGCTAATTACCTCCCCTGTCCAGGAGGAGGCACTAGATGCTACCTGCATTTCCAACACAACCCCCGACTTTCCATTGAAGCCCGCAATATGAGACATTCGGGGAAGACACGCGGAGGGCTCCTAGGAGATATCAGGCACTGCAGACTTAAGACGGAACCTCCCCATAGTCAGAATTTCGGATCACGGCCGAATGTGTGGGGGAGGTTTGGGGTCGCCTTCCACGCAGCTGCCTGGTCTCACAGGTGTTGCCTGGCAGGGTGTATTCTGCTAAATACCTCACCTGTCCAGGGGGAGGCACTAGATGCTACCTGCATTTCCAGCCCAACCCCCGCATTTTCCCGGCAGCCCGCACTAGGAGACACTCGGGAAATACACGCGGTGAGCTCCTTGGAGATCCCAGGCGCTGCAGACAGAAGACGGAACCCCCTCACACTCAGAATTCCAGATCACGGCCGAGTGTGTGGGGGAGGTTTGGGGCCGCACTCCACGCAGCTGCCTGGTGTCACAGGTGTTTCCTGGCAGGGGAAAGTCCGCTAATTACCTCCCCTGTCCAGGTGGAGGCACTAGAAGCTACCTGAATTTCCAGCCCAACCCCCGCCTTTCCCAGGCATGTCGCACTAAGAGACACTACGGGAAGACACGCCGAGTGTTCCTAGGAGATCCCAGGCACTGCAGACAGAAAACGGAACCTCCCCACACTCAGAATCCCGGAACACGGTCGAGGGTGTGGGGGAGGTTTGGGGCCGCATTCCACCAGCTGCCTGGTTTCACAGGTTTTGCCTGGCAGGGGGAAGTCCGCTTATTACCTCCCCTGTCCTGGAGGAGGCACAAGATGCTACCTGCATTTCCAAAACAACCCCTGCTTTTCCATTGAAGCCCGCAGTAAGAGTACTCGGGAAATACACGCGGTGGGCTCCTAGGAGATCCCAGGCGCTACAGACAGAAGACGGAACCTCCCCACACTCAGAAACCAGGAAAAAGACTGAGTGGTTTGGGGAGTTTTGGGGCCGCCCTCCATGCAGCTGCCTGGTGTCACAGCTGTTGCCTGGCAGGGGGAATTCGGCTAATTACCTCCCCTGTCCAGGAGGAGGCACTAGATACTACCTGCATTTCCAGCCCAACCCCCGCATTTTCCCGGCAGCCCGCACTAGGAGACACTCGGGGAATACACGCAGTGGGCTCTTAGGAGATCCCAGGCGCTGCAGACAGAAGACGGAACCTCCCCACACTCAGAATTCCGGAAAAAGTCCGAGTGGGTGCGGGAGGTTTAGGGACGCCCTTCACGCAGCTGCCTGGTGTCACAGATATTGCCTGGCATGGGGATGTCCGCGAATTACCTCCCCTGTCCAGGAAGAGGCACTAGATACTACCTGCATTTCCAACACAACCCCCGCCTTTCCATTGAAGCCCGCACTATGATACACTTGGGGAAGTCACGAGGACGGCTCCTAGGACATATCAGGCGCTGCAGACAGAAGACGGAACCTCCCCACATTCAGAATTAAGAAACACGGCGAGTGTGTGGGGGAGTTTGGGGCCACCTTCCACGCAGCTGCCTGGTGTCACAGTTCTTGCCTGGCAGGGGAAATTCCGCTAATTACCTCCCCTGTCCAGGGGGAGGCACTTGATGCTACCTGAATTTCCAGCCCATACCCCGCCTTTCCCCGGCAGCCCGCAATAGGAGACACTCGAAGAATCACGTTGACGGCTCCTAGGAGAACCCAGGCGCTGCAGACAGAAAACGGAACCTCCCGACACTCAGAATCCCCAAATACTGCCGAGTGAGTGGGGGAGGTTTGGGGCCGCCCTCCACGCAGCTGCCTGGTGTCACAGGTGTTGCCTGGCAGGGGGAAGTCCGCTAATTACCTCCCCATTCCAGGAGGAGGCAGCAGATGCTACCTGCATTTCCAGCCCAACCCCCGCTTCCCTGGCAGCTCGCTGTAGGAGACAATCGGGAAAGACTGGCGGTGGGCTCCTAGGAGTTCACAGGCGCTGCAGACAGAAGAGGGAACTTACCCACACTCAGAATTCCGGATCACGTACGAGTGAGTGGGAGAGTTTTGGGGCCGCACTCGACGCAGCTGGCTGGTGTCACAGGTGTTTCCTGGCAGGGGGAATTCCGCTAATTACCTCCCACCTGCAGGGGGAGGCACTAGAAGCTACCTGCATTTCCAAAACAACCCCCGCTTTTCCATTGATGCCCGCAGTAAGAGTACTCGGGAAATACACGCGGTGGGCTCCTAGGAGATCCCAGGCGCTACAGACAGAAGACGGAACCTCCCCATATTCAGAATTTCGGATCACGGCCGAGTGTGTGGGGGAGGTTTGGGGTCGCCTTCCACGCAGCTGCCTGGTCTCACAGGTGTTGCCCGGCAGGGTGTATTCTGCTAATTACCTCCCCTGTCCAGGGGGAGGCACTAGATGCTACCTGCATTTCAAGCCAAACCCCCGCCTTTCCATTGAATCCCGCACTAGGAGACACTCGGTGAAGACACGCGGAAGGCTCCTAGGAGACCCCAGGCGCTGCAGACAAAAGTCGGAACCACCCCACACTCACAATTCCGGATCACGGCCGAGAGTGTGAGGGAGATTTGGGGGCACTTTCCTCGCAGCTGCTTGATGTCACAGGTGTTGCCTTGCAGGGGGAATTCCGCTAATTACCTCCCCTGTCCAGGTGGAGGCACTAGATGCTACCTGCATTTGCAGGCCAACCACCGCCATTCCCCCGGAATCCCGCACTAGGAGACACTCGGTGAAGACACGCGGAGGGCACCTAGGAGATCCCAGGCGCTGCAGACAGAAGACGGAAACTCCCCACACTCAGAATTCCGGATCACGTACGAGTGAGTGGGTGAGGATTAGGGCCGACTTCCACGCAACTGCCAGATGTCACAGGTGTTGCATGTCAGGGCGAATTCCGCTAATTTCCTCACCAGTCCAGGGGGAGATACTAGATGCTACCTGCATTCACAGCCGAAAACCCGTCATTCCCCGGAAGCCAGCATTACGAGACACTCGGGGAAGAAACGTGAAGGGCTCCTATGTGATCCCAGGCACTGTAGACTGAATACGGAACCTCCCCACACTCAGAAATCCGGAACACGCCAGAGAATGTAGGGAAGGTTTGGGGCCGCACTCCATGCAGCTGCCAGGTGTCATAGGTGTTGCACGGCAGGGGGTAGTCCTCTAATTTTCTCCCCTGTCCAGGGGGAGGCACTAGATGCTACCTGCATTTCCAGGCGATCCCCAGAATTTCCCCTGCAGCCCGCACTAAGAGACACACGGTGAAGACACGAGGAGGGCTCCTAGGAGATCCCAGGCGCTGCAGACAGAAGACGGAAACTCCCCACACTCAGAATTCCGGATCACGTACGAGTGTGTGGGGGAGGTTTGGGGCCGCCCTCCACGAAGCTGTCTGGTGTCACAGGTGTTGCCTGGCAGGGGGAAGTCCTCTAATTACCTCCCCATTCCAGGGGGAGGCACTAGATGCTACCTGCATTTATAGCCGAACCCGCGACTTTCTCCAGAATCCCGCACTAGGAGACAGTCGGGGAAGAAAAGTGGAGGGCTCCTAGGAGATCCCAGGCACTGCAGTCAGAAGACGGAACCTCCCCACACTGAGAATTCCGGATCACGGCCGAGTGTGTGGGGGAGGTTTGGGGCCGCACTCCACGTAGCTGCCTGGTGTCACAGGTGTTGCCTGGCAGGGGAAACTCCGCTAAATACCTCCCCTGTCCAGGTGGAGGCACTAGATGCTACCTGCATTTCCAGCCCAACCCCCGCATTTCCCCGGCAGCCCGCACTAGGAGAAACTCGAGGAAGTCACGCTGACGGCTCCTAGGAGATCCCAGGCGCTGCAGACAGAAGAGGGAACCTACCCACACTCAGAATTCCGGATCACGCACGAGTGAGTGGGAGAGGTTTGGGGCCGCCCTTCACGCAGCTGCCTGGTGTCACAGGTGTTTCCTGGCAGGGGGAATTTCGCGAATTACCTTCCCTCTGCAGGGGGAGGCACTAGAAGCTACCTGAATTTCCAGCCCAACCCCCGCCTTTCCCCGGCATCTCGCACTAAGAGACACTTCGGGAAGACATGCCGAGTGTTCCTAGGAGATCCCAGGCACTGCAGACAGAAAACGGAACCTCCCCACACTCAGAATCCCCAAATACGGCCGAGTGTGTGGGGGAGGTTTGGGGCCGCCCTCCACGCAGCTACCTGGTGTCACAGGTGTTGCCTGGCAGGGGGAAGTCCGCTAATTACCTCCCCATTCCAGGAGGAGGCAGCAGATGCTACCTGCATTTCCAAAACAACCCCCGCCTTTCATTTGAAGCCCGCACTATGAGACACTCGGGGAAGACACGAGGAGTGCTCCTAGGACATATCAGGCGCTGCAGACAGATGACGGACCCTCCCCACACTCAGAATTCCGAATCACGTACCAGTGTGTGTGGGAGGATTAGGGCCGCCGTCCACGCAGCTGCCAGGTGCCACAGGTGTTGCCTGGCAGTGGGATGTCCGCTAATTACCTCCCATGTTCAGCGGGAGGCACTAGATGCTACCTGTATTTCCAGAACAACCCCCGCTTTCCCCGTCAGCTCGCAGTAGGATACATTCGGGGAAGACTCGTGGAGGGATCCTAGGAGATCACAGGCGCTGAAGACAGAATACGGAATATCCCCACACTCAGAATTCCGGAACACGTACGAGTGAGTGGGGAATTTTGGGGCCGCCCTCCACGCAGATGCTTGGTGCCACAGTTATTGCCTGGCATGGGGATGTCCGCTAATTACCTCCCCTGCCCTGGAGGAGGCACTAGATACTACCTGCATTTCCAACACCACCCCCGCTTTTCCATTGAAGCCCGCACTAGGAGATACTCGGGGAAGACACGAGAAGGGCTCCTAGGAGATCCCAGTTACTGCAGAGACAAAACGGAACCTCCCCACACTCCGAATTCCGGATCACGGCCGAGTGTGTGGGGGAGGTTTATGGCCGCCCTCCACCCAGCTGCCTCGTGTTAAATCTGTAGCCTGGCAGGGGGAACTACGCTAATTACCTCCCCTGTCCAGGGGGAGGCACTAGATGCTACCTACATTTCCAGGAATTCCTCCGCATTTCCCCGGCAGCCCGCACTAAGAGACAATCGGGTAAGACCCTTGGAGGGCTCCTAGGAGATCCCAGGCGCTGCAGACAGAAGACGGAACCTCCCAACACTGAGAATTCTGGATGACGGCCGAGTGAGTGGGGGAGGTTTGGTGACGCCCTCCACGCAGCTGCCTGGTGTCACAGGTGTTTCTTTGCAGGGGGAATACCGCTAATTACCTCCCCTGTCCAGGGGGAGGCACTTAAAGCTACCTGAATTTCCATCCCAACCCCCGACATTCCCCGGCATCCTGCACTAAGTATCACTAGGGTAATACACGCCGAGGGCTCCTAGGAGATCCCAGGCACTGCAGACAGAAAACAGAATCTCCCCACACTCAGAATCCCCGAACACGCCCGAGTGTGTGGGGGATGTTTGGGGCCGCCCTCCACGCAGCTGCCTGTTGTCACAGGTGTTGCCTGGCAGGGGGAATTCCGCTAAATACCTCCCCATTCCAGGAGGAGGCAGCAGATGCTACCTGCATTTCCAGCCCAACCCCTGTTTCCCTGGAAGCTCGCTGTAGGAGACAATCGTTGAAGACAGGCGGAGGGCTCCTAGGAGATCCCAGGAGCTGCAGACAGAAGAGGGAACCTACACACACTCAGAATTCCGGATCACGTACGAGTGAGTGGGAAAGGTTTGGGGCCGCCCTCCACGCAGCTGGCTGGTGTCACAGGTGTTTCCTGGCAGGGGGAATTCCGCTAATTAACTCCCCTCTCCAGGGGGAGGCACTAGAAGCTACCTGAATTTCCAGCCCTACCCCCGCCTTTCCCCGGCATCTCGCACTAAGAGACATTTCGGGAAGACACGCCGAGTGCTCCTAGGAGATCCCAGGCACTGCAGACAGAAAACGGAACCTCCCCACACCCAGAATCCCGGAACACGGCCGAGTGTGTGGGGGAGATTTGGGGACACCCTCCACGCAGCTGCCTGGTGTCACAGGTTTCACCTGGCAGGGGGAATTCTGCTTATTACCTCCCCTGTTCAGGGGGAGGCACTAGATGCAACCTGCATTTCCAAAACAACCCCCGGTTTTCCATTAAACCCGCACTAAGTGTACTCGGGGAATACACGCGGTGGGCTCCTAGGAGATCCCAGGCGCTGCAGACAGAAGACGGAACCTCCCCACACTCAGAATTTCGGAAAACGGCCGAGTGGTTGGGGGAGGTTTAGGGACGCCCTCGACGCAGCTGGCGGGTGTCTTAGGTTTTGCCAGGCAGGGGGAAGTCCGCTAATTAACTCCCCTGTTCAGGGGGAGGCACTAGATGCTACTTGCATTTCCAGCTCAACCCCCGCCTATGCCCGGGAGCCCGCACAAGGAGACATTCGGGGAATACACGCGGAGGGCTCCTATGATATCTCAGGCGCTGCAGACAGAAGACGGAACCTCCCCACATTAAGAATTAGGAAAGACGGTCGAGTGTGTGGGGAAGTTTGGGGCCAGCTTCCACGAAGCTGCCTGGTGTCACAGGTGTTGTCTGGCAGGGGGATGTCCGCTAATTACCTCCCCTGTCCACGGGGAGGCACTAGATGCTACCTGCATTTCCTGCCCAACCCCCGCCTTTCCCCAGCAGCCCGCACTAGGAGACACTCGAGGAAGTCACGCTGACGGCTCCTAGGAGATCCCAGGCGCTGCAGAGAGAAAACAGATCCTCCCCACACTCAGAATCCCCGAACACGGCCGAGTGTGTGGGGGAGGTTTGGGGCCGCCCTCCACGCAGCTACATGGTGTCACAGGTGGTGCCTGGCAGGGGGAAGTCCGCTAATTACCTCCCAATTCCAGGAGGAGGCAGCAGATGCTACCTGCATTTCCAGCCCATCCCCCGTTTCCCTGGCAGCTAGCTGTAGGAGACAATCCGGGAAGACAGGTGGAGGGCTCTTAGGAGATCACAGGCGCTGCAGACAGAAGAGGGAACCTACCCACACTCAGAATTCCGGATCACGTACGAGTGAGTGGGAGAGGATTGGGGCCGCCCTCGACACAGCTGCCTGGTGTCACAGGTGTTTCCTGGCAGGGATAATTCCGCTAATTACCTCCCCTGTCCATGGGGAGGCACTAGATGCTACCTTCATTTCCAGCCTACCCCCGCCTTTCCCCAGCAGCCCGCAATAGAAGACACTCGGGAAAGTCAGGCGGAGGGCTCCTAGGAGATCCCAGGCGCTGCAGAAAATATAGGGAACCTACCCACACTGAGAATTCCGGATCACGTACGAGTGTGTTTGGAAGGTTTAGGGCCGCCGTCCACGCACCTGCCAGGTGTCACAAGTGTTGTCTGGCAAGGGGAAGTCCGCTACTTACCTCCCCTGCCCAGTGGTAGGCACTAGATGCTCCCTGCATTTCGAGCCATACCCCCGCCTTTCCATTGAATCCCGCACTTGGAGACACTCGGGGAAGACACGCGGAGGGCTCCTAGGAGATCCCAGGCGCTGCAGACAAAAGACGGAACCTCCCAAATCTCACAATTCCGGATCACGGCCGAGTGTGTGGGGGAGGTTTGGGGCCACTTTCCACGCAGCTGCCTGATATCACAGGTGTTGTGTTGCAGGGGGAATTCCGCTAATTACCTCCCCTGTCCAGGTGGAGGCACTAGATGATACCTGCATTTCCAGCCTAACCCCCGCCTTTCCCCGGCATCCCGCACTAGGAGACACTCGAGGAAGTCAAGCCAAGGGCTCCTATGAGATCCGAGGCGCTGCAGACAGAAAACGGAACCTCCCCACACTCAGAATCCCGGAACACGCCCGAGTGTGTGGGGGAGGTTTGGGACCGCACTCCACGCAGCTGCCTGGTGTCACAGGTGTTGCCTGGCAGGGGGATGTCCGCTAATTACCTCCCATGTTCAGCGGGAGGCACTAGATGCTACCTGTATTTCCAGAACAACCCCCGCTTTCCCCGGCAGCTCGCAGTAGGATACATTCGGGGAAGACACGCGGAGGGCTCCTAGGAGATCACAGGCGCTGAAGACAGAATACGGAATATCCCCACACTCAGAATTCCGGAACACGGCCGAGTGTGTGGGGGAGGTTTATGGCCGCCCTCCACCCAGCTGCCTCGTGTCAAATCTGTAGCCTGGCAGGGGGAACTCCGCTAATTACCTCCCCTGTCAAGGGGGAGGCACTAGATGCTACCTACATTTCCAGGAAATCCTCCGCATTTCCCCGGCAGCCCGCACTAGGAGACACTCGGGTAAGACCCTCGGAGGGCTCCTAGGAGATCCCAGGCGCTGCAGACAGAAGACGGAACCTCCCAACACTGAGAATTCTGGATGACTGCCGAGTGAGTGGGGGACGTTTGGTGACGCCCTCCACGCAGCTGCCTGGTGTCACAGGTGTTTCTTGGCAGGGGGAATTCCGCTAATTACCTCCCCTGTCCAGGGGGAGGCACATAAAGCTACCTGAATTTCCATCCCAACCCCCGACATTCCCCGGCATCCCGCACTAAGTATCACTAGGGTAATACACGCCGAGGGCTCCTAGGAGATCCCAGGCACTGCAGACAGAAAACAGAACCTCCCCACACTCAGAATCCCGGAACACGCCCGAGTGTGTGGGGGATGTTTGGGGCCGCCCTCCACGCAGCTGCCTGTTGTCACAGGTGTTGCCTGACAGGGGGAATTCCGCTAAATACATCCCCATTCCAGGAGGAGGCAGCAGATGCTACCTGCAATTCCAGCCCAACCCCTGTTTCCCTGGAAGCTCGCTGTAGGAGACAATCGTTGAAGACAGGCGGAGGGCTCCTAGGAGATCCCAGGAGCTGCAGACAGAAGAGGGAACCTACACACACTCAGAATTCCGGATCACGTACGAGTGAGTGGGAGAGGTTTGGGGCCGCCCTCGACGCAGCTGGCTGGTGTCACAGGTGTTTCCTGGCAGGGGGAATTCCGCTAATTAACTCCCCTCTCCAGGGGGAGGCACTAGAAGCTACCTGAATTTCCAACCCTACCCCCGCCTTTCCCCGGCATCTCGCACTAAGAGACACTTCGGGAAGACACGCCGAGTACTCCTAGGTGATCCCAGGCACTGCAGACAGAAAACGGAACCTCCCCACACCCAGAATCCCGGAACACGGCCGAGTGTGTGGGGGAGATTTGGGGACACCCTCCACGCAGCTGCCTGGTGTCACAGGTTTCACCTGGCAGGGGGAATTCTGCTTATTACCTCCCCTGTTCAGGGGGAGGCACTAGATGCAACCTGCATTTCCAAAACAACCCCCGGTTTTCCATTAAACCCGCACTAAGTGTACTCGGGGAATACACGCGGTGGGCTCCTAGGAGATCCCAGGCGCTGCAGACAGAAGACGGAACCTCCCCACACTCAGAATTTCGGAAAACGGCCGAGTGGTTGGGGGAGGTTTAGGGACGCCCTCGACGCAGCTGGCGGGTGTCTTAGGTGTTGCCAGGCAGGGGGAAGTCCGCTAATTAACTCCCCTGTTCAGGGGGAGGCACTAGATGCTACTTGCATTTCCAGCTCAACCCCCGCCTATGCCCGGGAGCCCGCACAAGGAGACATTCGGGGAAGACACGCGGAGGGCTCCTATGATATCTCAGGCGCTGCAGACAGAAGACGGAACCTCCCCACATTAAGAATTAGGAAAGACGGTCGAGTGTGTGGGGAAGTTTGGGGCCAGCTTCCACGAAGCTGCCTGGTGTCACAGGTGTTGTCTGGCAGGGGGATGTCCGCTAATTACCTCCCCTGTCCACGGGGAGGCACTAGATGCTACCTGCATTTCCTGCCCAACCCCCGCCTTTCCCCAGCAGCCCGCACTAGGAGACACTCGAGGAAGTCACGCTGACGGCTCCTAGGAGATCCCAGGCGCTGCAGAGAGAAAACGGATCCTCCCCACACTCAGAATCCCCGAACACGGCCGAGTGTGTGGGGGAGGTTTGGGGCCGCACTCCACGCAGCTACATGGTGTCACAGGTGGTGCCTGGCAGGGGGAATTCTGCTTATTACCTCCCCTGTTCAGGGGGAGGCACTAGATGCAACCTGCATTTCCAAAACAACCCCCGGTTTTCCATTAAACCCGCACTAAGTGTACTCGGGGAATACACACGGTGGTCTCCTAGGAGATCCCAGGCGCTGCAGACAGAAGACGGAACCTCCCCACACTCAGAATTTCGGAAAACGGCCGAGTGGTTGGGGGAGGTTTAGGGACGCCCTCGACGCAGCTGGCGGGTGTCTTAGGTGTTGCCAGGCAGGGGGAAGTCCGCTAATTAACTCCCCTGTTCAGGGGGAGGCACTAGATGCTACTTGCATTTCCAGCTCAACCCCCGCCTATGCCCGGGAGCCCGCACAAGGAGACATTCGGGGAAGACACGCGGAGGGCTCCTATGATATCTCAGGCGCTGCAGACAGAAGACGGAACCTCCCCACATTAAGAATTAGGAAAGACGGTCGAGTGTGTGGGGAAGTTGGGGCCAGCTTCCACGAAGCTGCCTGGTGTCACAGGTGTTGTCTGGCAGGGGGATGTCCGCTAATTACCTCCCCTGTCCACGGGGAGGCACTAGATGCTACCTGCATTTCCTGCCCAACCCCCGCCTTTCCCCAGCAGCCCGCACTAGGAGACACTCGAGGAAGTCACACTGACGGCTCCTAGGAGATCCCAGGCGCTGCAGAGAGAAAACGGATCCTCCCCACACTCAGAATCCCCGAACACGGCCGAGTGTGTGGGGGAGGTTTGGGGCCGCCCTCCCCGCAGCTACATGGTGTCACAGGTGGTGCCTGGCAGGGGGAAGTCCGATAATTACCTCCCCATTCGAGGAGGAGGCAGCAGATGCTACCTGCATTTCCATCCCATCCCCCGTTTCCCTGGAAGCTAGCTATAGCAGACAATCGGGGAAGACAGGTGGAGGGCTCTTAGGAGATCACAGGCGCTGCAGACAGAAGAGGGAACCTACCCACACTCAGAATTCCGGATCACGTACGAGTGAGTGGGGAATTTTGGGGCCGCCCTCCACGCAGATGCTTGGTGCCACAGTTATTGCCTGGCATGGGGATGTCCGCTAATTACCTCCCCTGTCCTGGAGGAGGCACTAGATACTACCTGCATTTCCAACACCACCCCCGCTTTTCCATTGAAGCCCGCACTAGGAGATACTCGGGGAAGACACGAGGAGGGCTCCTAGGAGATCCCAGTTACTGCAGAGACAAAACGGAACCTCCCCACACTCCGAATTCCGGATCACGGCCGAGTGTGTTGGGGAGGTTTGGTGCCGCCCTCCACCCAGCTGCCTCGTGTCACATCTGTAGCCTGGCAGGGGGAACTCCGCTAATTACCTCCCCTGTCCAGGGGGAGGCACTAGATGCTACCTACATTTCCAGGAAATCCTCCGCATTTCCCCGGGAGCCCGCACTAGGAGACACTCAGGGAAGACCCTCGGAGGGCTCCTAGGAGATCCCAGGCGCTGCAGACAGAAGACGGAACCTCCCAACACTGAGAATTCTGGATGACGGCCGAGTGAGTGGGGGACGTTTGGGGTCGCCCTCCACGCAGCTGCCTGGTCTCACAGGTGGTGCCTGGCAGGGGGAAGTCCGCTAAATACCTCCCCATTCCAGGAGGAGGCAGCAGATGCTACCTGCATTTCCAGCCCAATTCCCGTTTCCCTGGTAGCTCGCTGTAGGGGACAATCTGGAAAGACAGGCGGAGGGCTCCTAGGAGATCACAGGCGCTGCAGACAGAAGAGGGAACCTACCCACACTCAGAATTCCGGATCAAGTACTAGTGAGTGGGAGAGGTTTGGGGCCGCCCTCGACGCAGCTGCCTGGTGTCACAGGTGTTTCCTGGCAGGGGGAATTTCGCTAATTACCTCCCCTCTGCAGGGGGAGGCACTAGAAGCTACCTGAATTTCCAGCACAACCCCCGCCTTTCCCAGGCATGTCGCACTAAGAGACACTACGGGAAGACACGCCGAGTGTTCCTAGGAGATCCCAGGCACTGCAGACTGAAAACGGAACCTCCCCACACTCAGAATCCCGGAACACGGTCGAGTGAGTGGGGGAGGTTTGGGGTCGCATTCCACGCAGCTGCCTGGTTTCACAGGTTTTGCCTGGCAGGGGGAAGTCCGCTTATTACCTCCCCTGTCCTGGAGGAGGCACAAGATGCTACCTGCATTTCCAAAACAATCCTTGCTTTTCCATTGAAGCCCGCAGTAAGAGTACTCGGGAAATACACGCGGTGGGCTCCAAGGAGATCCCAGGCGCTACAGACAGAAGACGGAACCTCCCCACACTCAGAAACCAGGAAAAAGACCGAGTGGTTTGGGGAGTTTTGGGGCCGCTCTCCATGCAGCTGCCTGGTGTCACAGCTGTTGCCTGGCAGGGGGAATTCGGCTAATTACCTCCCCTGTCCAGGAGGAGGCACTAGATACTACCTGCATTTCCAGCCCAACCCCCGCCTTTCCCCGGCAGCCCGCACTAGGAGACACTCGGGGAATACACGCTGTGGGCTCCTAGGAGATCCCGGGCGCTGCAGACAGAAGACGGAAGCTCCCCACACTCAGAATTCCGGAAAAAGGCCGAGTGGGTGGGGGAGGTTTAGGGACGCCCATCACGCAGCTGCCTGGTGTCACAGATATTGCCTGGCATGTGGATGTCCGCTAATTACCTCTCCTGTCCAGGAGGAGGCACTAGATACTACCTACATTTCCATCACTTTCCCGCCTTTCCATTGAAGCCCGCACTAGGAGACACTCGGGGAAGACACGAGGAGGGCTCCTAGGAGATCCCAGTCACTGCAGAGACAAAACGGAACCTCCCCACTCTCAGAATTCCGGATCACGGCCTAGTGTGTGGGTAAGTTTGGGGCCAGCTTCCACGCAGCTGCCTGGTGTCACAGGTGTTGCCTGGCAGGGGAATTTCCGCTAATTACCTCCACAGTCCAGGAAGAGGCACTAGATACTACCTGCATTTCCAACACAACCCCCGCCTTTCCATTGAAGCCCGCACTATGATACACTCGGGGAAGACACGAGGAAGGCTCCTAGGACATATCAGGCGCTGCAGACAAAAGACGGAACCTCCCCACATTCAGAATTAAGAAACACGGCGAGTGTGTGGGGGAGTTTGCGGCCACCTTCCACGCAGCTGCCTGGTGTCACAGTTGTTGCCTGGCAGGGGAAATTCCGCTAATTACCTCCCCTGTCCAGGAGGAGGCACTAGATGCTACCTGAATTTCCAGCCTACCCCCGCATTTCCCCGGCAGCCCGCACTAGTAGACACTCAGGGAAGTCACGCGGATGGCTCCTAGGAGATCCCATGAGCTGCAGACTGAAGACGGATCATCCCCACACTCAGAATTAAGGAATACGGCCGAGTGTGTAGGGGATGTGTGGTCGCCCTCCACCCATCTGCCTCGTGTCACAGCTGTAGCCTGGCTGGGGGAAGTCCGCTAAATACCTCCCCAGTCCAGGGGGAGGCACAAGTGCTACCTGCATTTCCAGGAAATCCCACGGTTTTCCCCGGCAGGCCGCACTAGGAGACACTCGATCAACACACGCGGAGGGCTCCTAAGAGATCCCAGGCGCTGCAGACAGAATACGGAACCTCCCCACACTGAGAATACCAGATCACGGCCGAGTGTGTGGGGGAGGTTTGGGGCCGCACTCCACGCAGCTGCCTGGTGTCACAGGTGTTTCCTGGCAGGGGAAAGTCCGCTAATTACCTCCCCTGTCCAGGTGGAGGCACTAGATGCTACCTGCATTTCCAGCCCATACCCCGCCTTTCCCCGGCAGCCCGCAATAGGAGACACTCGAAGAAGTCACGCTGACGGCTCCTAGGAGAACCCAGGCGCTGCAGACAGAAAACGGAACCTCCCGACACTCAGAATCCCCAAATACTGCCGAGTGAGTGGGGGAGGTTTGGGGCCGCCCTCCACGCAGCTGCCTGGTGTCACAGGTGTTTCCTGGCAGGGGGAATTCCGCTAATTACCTCCCCCCTACAGGGGGAGGCACTAGAAGCTACCTGCATTTCCAAAACAACCCCCGCTTTTCCATTGATGGCCGCAGTAAGAGTACTCGGGAAATACACGCGGTGGGCTCCTAGGAGATCCCAGGCGCTACAGACAGAAGACGGAACCTCCCCACACTCAGAAACCAGGAAAAAGACCGAGTGGTTTGGGGAGTTTTGGGGCCGCCCTCCATGAAGCTGCCTGGTGTTACAGCTGTTGCCTGGCAGGGGGAATTCGGCTAATTACCTCCCCTGTCCAGGAGGAGGCACTAGATGCTTCCTTCATTTCCAAAACAACCCCCGACTTTCCATTGAAGCCCGCAATATGAGACACTCGGGGAAGACACGCGGAGGGCTCCTAGGAGATATCAGGCACTGCAGACTTAAGACGGAACCTCCCCATAGTCAGAATTTCGGATCACGGCCGAATGTGTGGGGGAGGTTTGGGGTCGCCTTCCACGCAGCTGCCTGGTCTCACAGGTGTTGCCTGGCAGGGTGTATTCTGCTAATTACCTCCCCTGTCCAGGGGGAGGCACTAGCTGCTACCTGCATTTCCAGCCCAACCCCCGCATTTTCCCGGCAGCCCGCACTAGGAGACACTCGGGAAATACACGCGGTGAGCTCCTTGGAGATCCCAGGCGCTGCAGACAGAAGACGGAACCCCCTCACACTCAGAATTCCAGATCACGGCCGAGTGTGTGGGGGAGGTTTGGGGCCGCACTCCACGCAGCTGCCTGGTGTCACAGGTGTTTCCTGGCAGGGGAAAGTCCGCTAATTACCTCCCCTGTCCAGGTGGAGGCACTAGAAGCTACCTGAATTTCCAGCCCAACCCCCGCCTTTCCCAGGCATGTCGCACTAAGAGACACTACGGGAAGACACGCCGAGTGTTCCTAGGAGATCCCAGGCACTGCAGACAGAAAACGGAACCTCCCCACACTCAGAATCCCGGAACACGGTCGAGGGTGTGGGGGAGGTTTGGGGCCGCATTCCACCAGCTGCCTGGTTTCACAGGTTTTGCCTGGCAGGGGGAAGTCCGCTTATTACCTCCCCTGTCCTGGAGGAGGCACAAGATGCTACCTGCATTTCCAAAACAACCCCTGCTTTTCCATTGAAGCCCGCAGTAAGAGTACTCGGGAAATACACGCGGTGGGCTCCTAGGAGATCCCAGGCGCTACAGACAGAAGACGGAACCTCCCCACACTCAGAAACCAGGAAAAAGACTGAGTGGTTTGGGGAGTTTTGGGGCCGCCCTCCATGCAGCTGCCTGGTGTCACAGCTGTTGCCTGGCAGGGGGAATTCGGCTAATTACCTCCCCTGTCCAGGAGGAGGCACTAGATACTACCTGCATTTCCAGCCCAACCCCCGCCTTTCCATTGAAGCCCGCACTAGGAGACACTCGGGGAATACACGCAGTGGGCTCTTAGGAGATCCCAGGCGCTGCAGACAGAAGACGGAACCTCCCCACACTCAGAATTCCGGAAAAAGTCCGAGTGGGTGCGGGAGGTTTAGGGACGCCCTTCACGCAGCTGCCTGGTGTCACAGATATTGCCTGGCATGGGGATGTCCGCTAATTACCTCCCCTGTCCAGGAAGAGGCACTAGATACTACCTGCATTTCCAACACAACCCCCGCCTTTCCATTGAAGCCCGCACTATGATACACTCGGGGAAGACACGAGGACGGCTCCTAGGACATATCAGGCGCTGCAGACAGAAGACGGAACCTACCCACATTCAGAATTAAGAAACACGGCGAGTGTGTGGGGGAGTTTGGGGCCACCTTCCACGCAGCTGCCTGGTGTCACAGTTCTTGCCTGGCAGGGGAAATTCCGCTAATTACCTCCCCTGTCCAGGGGGAGGCACTAGATGCTACCTGCATTTCCAGCCCATACCCCGCCTTTCCCCGGCAGCCCGCAATAGGAGACACTCGAAGAATCACGTTGACGGCTCCTAGGAGAACCCAGGCGCTGCAGACAGAAAACGGAACCTCCCGACACTCAGAATCCCCAAATACTGCCGAGTGAGTGGGGGAGGTTTGGGGCCGCCCTCCACGCAGCTGCCTGGTGTCACAGGTGTTGCCTGGCAGGGGGAAGTCCGCTAATTACCTCCCCATTCCAGGAGGAGGCAGCAGATGCTACCTGCATTTCCAGCCCAACCCCCGCTTCCCTGGCAGCTCGCTGTAGGAGACAATCGGGAAAGACTGGCGGTGGGCTCCTAGGAGTTCACAGGCGCTGCAGACAGAAGAGGGAACTTACCCACACTCAGAATTCCGGATCACGTACGAGTGAGTGGGAGAGTTTTGGGGCCGCACTCGACGCAGCTGGCTGGTGTCACAGGTGTTTCCTGGCAGGGGGAATTCCGCTAATTACCTCCCACCTGCAGGGGGAGGCACTAGAAGCTACCTGCATTTCCAAAACAACCCCCGCTTTTCCATTGATGCCCGCAGTAAGAGTACTCGGGAAATACACGCGGTGGGCTCCTAGGAGATCCCAGGCGCTACAGACAGAAGACGGAACCTCCCCATATTCAGAATTTCGGATCACGGCCGAGTGTGTGGGGGAGGTTTGGGGTCGCCTTCCACGCAGCTGCCTGGTCTCACAGGTGTTGCCCGGCAGGGTGTATTCTGCTAATTACCTCCCCTGTCCAGGGGGAGGCACTAGATGCTACCTGCATTTCCAGCCCAACCCCCGCATTTTCCCGGCAGCCCGCACTAGGAGACACTCGGGAAATACACGCGGTGAGCTCCTAGGAGATCCCAGGCGCTGCAGACAGAAGACGGAACCCCCCCACACTCAGAATTCCAGAAAACGGCCGAGTGGGTGGGGGAGGTTTAGGGTCGCACTCCACGCAGCTGCCAGGTGTCACAGGTGTTGCCTGGCAGGGGGAAGTCCGCTATTTAATTCCCCTGTTCAGGGGGAGGCACTAGATGCTACTTGCATTTCCAGCCGAAACCCCGCCTATCCCCGGGAGCCCGCACAAGGAGACATTCGGGGAAGACACGCGGAGGGCTCCTAGGATATCCCAGGCGCTGCAGACAGAAGACGGAACCTCCCCACATTCAGCATTAGGAAAGACGGCCGAGTGTGTGGGGGAGTTTTGTGCCGCGCTCCACGCAGCTGCCTGGTGTCACAGGTGTTGCCTGGCAGGGGGATTTCCGCTAATTACCTCCCCAGTCCAGGAGGAGGCACTAGATACTACCTGCATTTCCAACACAAACCCCGCATTTCCATTGAAGCCTGCACTATGAGACAATCGGGGAAGACACGAGGACGGCTCCTAGGACATATCAGGCCCTGCAGACAGAAGACGGAACCTCCCCACACTCAGAATTCCGGATCACGTACCTGTGCGTGTGGGAGGTTTAGGGCCGCCGTCCACGAAGCTGCCTGGTTTCACAGGTGTTGCTTGGCAGGGGGATGTCCGCTAATTACCTCCCCTATCCAGCGGGAGGCACTAGATACTACCTGCATTTCCAGCCCAACACCCGCCTTTCCCCGGCAGCCAGCACTAGGAGAAACTCGAGGAATACACGCGGAGCGCTCCTAGGAGATCCCAGGCGCTGCAGACAGATGACGGAACCTCCCCACACTCAGAATTCCGAAACACAGCCGAGTTTGTGGGGAAAGTTTGGGGACGATCTCCACGCAGCTTCTTGGTGTCACAGGTGTTTCCTGGCAGGGGGATTTCCGCTAATTACCTCCCCTGTCCAGGGGGAGGCACTAGAATCTACCTGAATTTCCAGACCAACCACCACCTTTCCCCGGCATCCCGCACTATGAGACACTTGGGGAAGACACGCCGAAGGCTCCTAGGAGATCCCAAGCACTGCAGACTGAAAACGGAACCTCGCCACACTCAGAATCCCAGTACACGCCCGAGTGTGTGAGGGAGGTTTGGGGCCACACTCCACGCAGCTGCCTGGTGTCACAGGTGTTGCCTGGCAAGGGGAAGTCCGCTAATTACCTCCCCTGTTCAGGAGGAGGCACTAGATGCTACCTGCATTTCCAAAAAAACCTCGCATTTCCATTGAAGCCCGCACTAGGAGACACTCGGGGAAGACACGCGGAGGGCTCCTAGTAGATATCAGGCGCTGCATACAGAAGAGGGTACCTACCCACACTCAGAATTCCGGATCACTGCCGAGTGTGCGGGGGAGCTTTGGGGCCGCTCTCCACGGAGCTGCCTGGTGTCACAGGTTAGCCTGGCAGGGAGAAGTCCGGTAATTTCCTCCCCTGTCCAGGTGGAGGCACTTGATGCTACCTGCATTCCAGCCCAACCCCCGCATTTCCCTGGCAGCCCGCAGTAGGAGACACTCGAGGAAGTCACGCGGACTGCTCCTAGGAGATCCCAGGCGCTGCAGACAGAAGAGGGAACCTACCCACTCTAAGAATTCAGGATCACGTACGAGTGAGTGGGGGAGGTTTGAGGCCGCGCTCTACGCAGCTACCTGGTGTCACAGTTTTTCCCTGGCAGGGGGAAGTCCGCTAATTATCTCCCCTCTCCAGGGGGAGGCACTAGAAGCTACCTGCTTTTCCAACACAACCCCCACGTTTCCATTGAAGCCCGCTCTAGGAGACACTCGGGGAAGACACGCAGAGGGCTCCTAGGAGATCCCATTTGCTGCAGACAGAAGACGGAACCTCCCCACACTCAGAATTCCGGAACACATCCGAGTGTGTGGGGGAGTTTTGGGTCCGCCCTCCACCCAGCTGCCTGGTGTCACATGTGTTGCATTGCAGGGGGAATTCCGCTAAATAACTCCCCTGTCCAGGAGGAGGCACTAGATGCTACCTGCATTTCAAGCCAAACCCCCGCCTTTCCATTGAATCCCGCACTAGGAGACACTCGGTGAAGACACGCGGAAGGCTCCTAGGAGACCCCAGGCGCTGCAGACAAAAGTCGGAAACTCCCCACACTCACAATTCCGGATCACGGCCGAGAGTGTGAGGGAGATTTGGGGGCACATTCCTCGCAGCTGCTTGATGTCACAGGTGTTGCCTGGCAGGGGAAAGTCCGCTAATTACCTCCCCTGTCCAGGTGGAGGCACTAGATGCTACCTGCATTTCCAGCCCATACCCCGCCTTTCCCCGGCAGCCCGCAATAGGAGACACTCGAAGAAGTCACGCTGACGGCTCCTAGGAGAACCCAGGCGCTGCAGACAGAAAACGGAACCTCCCGACACTCAGAATCCCCAAATACTGCCGAGTGAGTGGGGGAGGTTTGGGGCCGCCCTCCACGCAGCTGCCTGGTGTCACAGGTGTTTCCTGGCAGGGGGTATTCCGCTAATTACCTCCCCCCTACAGGGGGAGGCACAAGAAGCTACCTGCATTTCCAAAACAACCCCCGCTTTTCCATTGATGGCCGCAGTAAGAGTACTCGGGAAATACACGCGGTGGGCTCCTAGGAGATCCCAGGCGCTACAGACAGAAGACGGAACCTCCCCACACTCAGAAACCAGGAAAAAGACCGAGTGGTTTGGGGAGTTTTGGGGCCGCCCTCCATGAAGCTGCCTGGTGTTAAAGCTGTTGCCTGGCAGGGGGAATTCGGCTAATTACCTCCCCTGTCCAGGAGGAGGCACTAGATGCTACCTGCATTTCCAACACAACCCCCGACTTTCCATTGAAGCCCGCAATATGAGACACTCGGGGAAGACACGCGGAGGGCTCCTAGGAGATATCAGGCACTGCAGACTTAAGACGGAACCTCCCCATAGTCAGAATTTCGGATCACGGCCGAATGTGTGGGGGAGGTTTGGGGTCGCCTTCCACGCAGCTGCCTGGTCTCACAGGTGTTGCCTGGCAGGGTGTATTCTGCTAATTACCTCCCCTGTCCAGGGGGAGGCACTAGATGCTACCTGCATTTCCAGCCCAACCCCCGCATTTTCCCGGCAGCCCGCACTAGGAGACACTCGGGAAATACACGCGGTGAGCTCCTTGGAGATCCCAGGCGCTGCAGACAGAAGACGGAACCCCCTCACACTCAGAATTCCAGATCACGGCCGAGTGTGTGGGGGAGGTTTGGGGCCGCACTCCACGCAGCTGCCTGGTGTCACAGGTGTTTCCTGGCAGGGGAAAGTCCGCTAATTACCTCCCCTGTCCAGGTGGAGGCACTAGAAGCTACCTGAATTTCCAGCCCAACCCCCGCCTTTCCCAGGCATGTCGCACTAAGAGACACTACGGGAAGACACGCCGAGTGTTCCTAGGAGATCCCAGGCACTGCAGACAGAAAACGGAACCTCCCCACACTCAGAATCCCGGAACACGGTCGAGGGTGTGGGGGAGGTTTGGGGCCGCATTCCACCAGCTGCCTGGTTTCACAGGTTTTGCCTGGCAGGGGGAAGTCCGCTTATTACCTCCCCTGTCCTGGAGGAGGCACAAGATGCTACCTGCATTTCCAAAACAACCCCTGCTTTTCCATTGAAGCCCGCAGTAAGAGTACACGGGAAATACACGCGGTGGGCTCCTAGGAGATCCCAGGCGCTACAGACAGAAGACGGAACCTCCCCACACTCAGAAACCAGGAAAAAGACTGAGTGGTTTGGGGAGTTTTGGGGCCGCCCTCCATGCAGCTGCCTGGTGTCACAGCTGTTGCCTGGCAGGGGGAATTCGGCTAATTACCTCCCCTGTCCAGGAGGAGGCACTAGATACTACCTGCATTTCCAGCCCAACCCCCGCATTTTCCCGGCAGCCCGCACTAGGAGACACTCGGGGAATACACGCAGTGGGCTCTTAGGAGATCCCAGGCGCTGCAGACAGAAGACGGAACCTCCCCACACTCAGAATTCCGGAAAAAGTCCGAGTGGGTGCGGGAGGTTTAGGGACGCCCTTCACGCAGCTGCCTGGTGTCACAGATATTGCCTGGCATGGGGATGTCCGCTAATTACCTCCCCTGTCCAGGAAGAGGCACTAGATACTACCTGCATTTCCAACACAACCCCCGCCTTTCCATTGAAGCCCGCACTATGATACACTCGGGGAAGACACGAGGACGGCTCCTAGGACATATCAGGCGCTGCAGACAGAAGACGGAACCTACCCACATTCAGAATTAAGAAACACGGCGAGTGTGTGGGGGAGTTTGGGGCCACCTTCCACGCAGCTGCCTGGTGTCACAGTTCTTGCCTGGCAGGGGAAATTCCGCTAATTACCTCCCCTGTCCAGGGGGAGGCACTAGATGCTACCTGCATTTCCAGCCCATACCCCGCCTTTCCCCGGCAGCCCGCAATAGGAGACACTCGAAGAATCACGTTGACGGCTCCTAGGAGAACCCAGGCGCTGCAGACAGAAAACGGAACCTCCCGACACTCAGAATCCCCAAATACTGCCGAGTGAGTGGGGGAGGTTTGGGGCCGCCCTCCACGCAGCTGCCTGGTGTCACAGGTGTTGCCTGGCAGGGGGAAGTCCGCTAATTACCTCCCCATTCCAGGAGGAGGCAGCAGATGCTACCTGCATTTCCAGCCCAACCCCCGCTTCCCTGGCAGCTCGCTGTAGGAGACAATCGGGAAAGACTGGCGGTGGGCTCCTAGGAGTTCACAGGCGCTGCAGACAGAAGAGGGAACTTACCCACACTCAGAATTCCGGATCACGTACGAGTGAGTGGGAGAGTTTTGGGGCCGCACTCGACGCAGCTGGCTGGTGTCACAGGTGTTTCCTGGCAGGGGGAATTCCGCTAATTACCTCCCACCTGCAGGGGGAGGCACTAGAAGCTACCTGCATTTCCAAAACAACCCCCGCTTTTCCATTGATGCCCGCAGTAAGAGTACTCGGGAAATACACGCGGTGGGCTCCTAGGAGATCCCAGGCGCTACAGACAGAAGACGGAACCTCCCCATATTCAGAATTTCGGATCACGGCCGAGTGTGTGGGGGAGGTTTGGGGTCGCCTTCCACGCAGCTGCCTGGTCTCACAGGTGTTGCCCGGCAGGGTGTATTCTGCTAATTACCTCCCCTGTCCAGGGGGAGGCACTAGATGCTACCTGCATTTCCAGCCCAACCCCCGCATTTTCCCGGCAGCCCGCACTAGGAGACACTCGGGAAATACACGCGGTGAGCTCCTTGGAGATCCCAGGCGCTGCAGACAGAAGACGGAACCCCCCCAAACTCAGAATTCCAGAAAACGGCCGAGTGGGTGGGGGAGGTTTAGGGTCGCACTCCACGCAGCTGCCAGGTGTCACAGGTGTTGCCTGGCAGGGGGAAGTCCGCTATTTAATTCCCCTGTTCAGGGGGAGGCACTAGATGCTACTTGCATTTCCAGCCGAAACCCCGCCTATCCCCGGGAGCCCGCACAAGGAGACATTCGGGGAAGACACGCGGAGGGCTCCTAGGATATCCCAGGCGCTGCAGACAGAAGACGGAACCTCCCCACATTCAGCATTAGGAAAGACGGCCGAGTGTGTGGGGGAGTTTTGTGCCGCGCTCCACGCAGCTGCCTGGTGTCACAGGTGTTGCCTGGCAGGGGGATTTCCGCTAATTACCTCCCCAGTCCAGGAGGAGGCACTAGATACTACCTGCATTTCCAACACAAACCCCGCATTTCCATTGAAGCCTGCACTATGAGACAATCGGGGAAGACACGAGGATGGCTCCTAGGACATATCAGGCCCTGCAGACAGAAGACGGAACCTCCCCACACTCAGAATTCCGGATCACGTACCTGTGCGTGTGGGAGGTTTAGGGCCGCCGTCCACGAAGCTGCCTGGTTTCACAGGTGTTGCTTGGCAGGGGGATGTCCGCTAATTACCTCCCCTATCCAGCGGGAGGCACTAGATACTACCTGCATTTCCAGCCCAACACCCGCCTTTCCCCGGCAGCCAGCACTAGGAGAAACTCGAGGAATACACGCGGAGCGCTCCTAGGAGATCCCAGGCGCTGCAGACAGATGACGGAACCTCCCCACACTCAGAATTCCGAAACACAGCCGAGTTTGTGGGGAAAGTTTGGGGACGATCTCCACGCAGCTTCTTGGTGTCACAGGTGTTTCCTGGCAGGGGGATTTCCGCTAATTACCTCCCCTGTCCAGGGGGAGGCACTAGAATCTACCTGAATTTCCAGACCAACCACCACCTTTCCCCGGCATCCCGCACTATGAGACACTTGGGGAAGACACGCCGAAGGCTCCTAGGAGATCCCAAGCACTGCAGACTGAAAACGGAACCTCGCCACACTCAGAATCCCAGTACACGCCCGAGTGTGTGAGGGAGGTTTGGGGCCAAACTCCACGCAGCTGCCTGGTGTCACAGGTGTTGCCTGGCAAGGGGAAGTCCGCTAATTACCTCCCCTGTTCAGGAGGAGGCACTAGATGCTACCTGCATTTCCAAAAAAACCTCGCATTTCCATTGAAGCCCGCACTAGGAGACACTCGGGGAAGACACGCGGAGGGCTCCTAGTAGATATCAGGCGCTGCATACAGAAGAGGGTACCTACCCACACTCAGAATTCCGGATCACTGCCGAGTGTGCGGGGGAGCTTTGGGGCCGCTCTCCACGGAGCTGCCTGGTGTCACAGGTTAGCCTGGCAGGGAGAAGTCCGGTAATTTCCTCCCCTGTCCAGGTGGAGGCACTTGATGCTACCTGCATTCCAGCCCAACCCCCGCATTTCCCTGGCAGCCCGCAGTAGGAGACACTCGAGGAAGTCACGCGGACTGCTCCTAGGAGATCCCAGGCGCTGCAGACAGAAGAGGGAACCTACCCACTCTAAGAATTCAGGATCACGTACGAGTGAGTGGGGGAGGTTTGAGGCCGCGCTCTACGCAGCTACCTGGTGTCACAGTTTTTCCCTGGCAGGGGGAAGTCCGCTAATTATCTCCCCTCTCCAGGGGGAGGCACTAGAAGCTACCTGCTTTTCCAACACAACCCCCACGTTTCCATTGAAGCCCGCTCTAGGAGACACTCGGGGAAGACACGCAGAGGGCTCCTAGGAGATCCCATTTGCTGCAGACAGAAGACGGAACCTCCCCACACTCAGAATTCCGGAACACATCCGAGTGTGTGGGGGAGTTTTGGGTCCGCCCTCCACCCAGCTGCCTGGTGTCATATGTGTTGCATTGCAGGGGGAATTCTGCTAAATAACTCCCCTGTCCAGGAGGAGGCACTAGATGCTACCTGCATTTCAAGCCAAACCCCCACCTTTCCATTGAATCCCGCACTAGGAGACACTCGGTGAAGACACGCGGAAGGCTCCTAGGAGACCCCAGGCGCTGCAGACAAAAGTCGGAACCTCCCCACACTCACAATTCCGGATCACGGCCGAGAGTGTGAGGGAGATTTGGGGGCACTTTCCTCGCAGCTGCTTGATGTCACAGGTGTTGCCTTGCAGGGGGAATTCCGCTAATTACCTCCCCTGTCCAGGTGGAGGCACTAGATGCTACCTGCATTTGCAGGCCAACCACCGCCATTCCCCGGAATCCCGCACTAGGAGACACTCGGTGAAGACACGCGGAGGGCACCTAGGAGATCCCAGGCGCTGCAGACAGAAGACGGAAACTCCCCACACTCAGAATTCCGGATCACGTACGAGTGAGTGGGTGAGGATTAGGGCCGACTTCCACGCAACTGCCAGATGTCACAGGTGTTGCATGTCAGGGCGAATTCCGCTAATTTCCTCACCAGTCCAGGGGGAGATACTAGATGCTACCTGCATTCACAGCCGAAAACCCGTCATTCCCCGGAAGCCAGCACTACGAGACACTCGGGGAAGAAACGTGAAGGGCTCCTATGTGATCCCAGGCACTGTAGACTGAATACGGAACCTCCCCACACTCAGAAATCCGGAACACGCCAGAGAATGTAGGGAAGGTTTGGGGCCGCCCTCCATGCAGCTGCCAGGTGTCATAGGTGTTGCACGGCAGGGGGAAGTCCTCTAATTTTCTCCCCTGTCCAGGGGGAGGCACTAGATGCTACCTACATTTCCAGCCGATCCCCCGAATTTCCCCTGCAGCCCGCACTAAGAGACACACGGTGAAGACACGAGGAGGGCTCCTAGGAGATCCCAGGCGCTGCAGACAGAAGACGGAAACTCCCCACACTCAGAATTCCGGATCACGTACGAGTGTGTGGGGGAGGTTTGGGGCCGCACTCCACGAAGCTGTCTGGTGTCACAGGTGTTGCCTGGCAGGGGGAAGTCCTCTAATTACCTCCCCATTCCAGGGGGAGGCACTAGATGCTACCTGCATTTATAGCCGAACCCGCGACATTCCCCAGAAGCCCGCACTAGGAGACAGTCGGGGAAGAAAAGTGGAGGGCTCCTAGAAGATCCCAGGCACTGCAGTCAGAAGAGGGAACCTCCCCACACTGAGAATTCCGGATCACGGCCGAGTTTGTGGGGGAGGTTTGGGGCCGCACTCCACGTAGCTGCCTGGTGTCACAGGTGTTGCCTGGCAGGGGAAAGTCCGCTAATTACCTCCCCTGTCCAGGTGGAGGCACTAGATGCTACCTGCATTTCCAGCCCAACCCCCGCATTTCCCTGGCAGCACGCACTAGGAGAAACTCGAGGAAGTCACGCTGACGGCTCCTAGGAGATCCCAGGCGCTGCAGACAGAAGAGGGAACCTACCCACACTCAGAATTCCGGATCACGTACGAGTGTGTGGGAGAGGTTTGGGGCCGCCCTTCACGCACCTGCCTGTTGTCACAGGTGTTTCCTGGCAGGGGGAAATTCGCGAATTACCTTCCCTCTGCAGGGGGAGGCACTAGAAGCTACCTGAATTTCCAGCCCAACACCCGCCTTTCCCCGGCATCTCGCACTAAGAGACACTACGGGAAGACATGCCGAGTGTTCCTAGGAGATCCCAGGCACTGCAGACAGAAGACGGAACCCCCCCACACTCAGAATTCCAGAAAACGGCCGAGTGGGTGGGGGAGGTTTAGGGTCGCACTCCACGCAGCTGCCAGGTGTCACAGGTGTTGCCTGGCAGGGGGAAGTCCGCTATTTAATTCCCCTGTTCAGGGGGAGGCACTAGATGCTACTTGCATTTCCAGCCGAAACCCCGCCTATCCCCGGGAGCCCGCACAAGGAGACATTCGGGGAAGACACGCGGAGGGCTCCTAGGATATCCCAGGCGCTGCAGACAGAAGACGGAACCTCCCCACATTCAGCATTAGGAAAGACGGCCGAGTGTGTGGGGGAGTTTTGTGCCGCGCTCCACGCAGCTGCCTGGTGTCACAGGTGTTGCCTGGCAGGGGGATTTCCGCTAATTACCTCCCCAGTCCAGGAGGAGGCACTAGATACTACCTGCATTTCCAACACAAACCCCGCATTTCCATTGAAGCCTGCACTATGAGACAATCGGGGAAGACACGAGGACGGCTCCTAGGACATATCAGGCCCTGCAGACAGAAGACGGAACCTCCCCACACTCAGAATTCCGGATCACGTACCTGTGCGTGTGGGAGGTTTAGGGCCGCCGTCCACGAAGCTGCCTGGTTTCACAGGTGTTGCTTGGCAGGGGGATGTCCGCTAATTACCTCCCCTATCCAGCGGGAGGCACTAGATACTACCTGCATTTCCAGCCCAACACCCGCCTTTCCCCGGCAGCCAGCACTAGGAGAAACTCGAGGAATACACGCGGAGCGCTCCTAGGAGATCCCAGGCGCTGCAGACAGAAGAGGGAACCTACCCACACTCAGAATTCCGGATCACGTACGAGTGAGTGGGAGAGCTTTGGGGCCGCCCTTCACGCACCTGCCTGGTGTCACAGGTGTTTCCTGGCAGGGGGAATTTCGCGAATTACCTTCCCTCTGCAGGGGGAGGCACTAGAAGCTACCTGAATTTCCAGCCCAACCCCCGCCTTTCCCCGGCATCTCGCACTAAGAGACACTACGGGAAGACATGCCGAGTGTTCCTAGGAGATCCCAGGCACTGCAGACAGAAAACGGAACCTCCCCACACTCAGAATCCCCAAATACGGCCGAGTGTGTGGGGGAGGTTTGGGGCCGCCCTCCACGCAGCTGCCTGGTGTCACAGGTGTTGCCTGGCAGGGGGAAGTCCGCTAATTACCTCCCCATTCCAGGAGGAGGCAGCAGATGCTACCTGCATTTCCATCCCAACCCCCGTTTCCCTGGCAGCTCGCTGTAGGACACAATCGGGGAAGAATGGCGGTGGGCTCCTAGGAGATCACAGGTGCTGCAGACAGAAGAGGGAACTTACCCACACTCAGAATTCCGGATCACGTACGAGTGAGTGGGAGAAATTTGGGGCCGCAGTCGACGCAGTTGGCTGGTGTCACAGGTTTTTCCTGGCAGGGGGAATTCCGCTAATTACCTCCCCCCTGCAGGGGGAGGCACTAGAAGCTACCTGCGTTTCCAAAACAACCCCCGCTTTTCCATTGATGCCCGCAGTAAGAGTAATCGGGAAATACATGCGGTCGGCTCCTATGAGATCCCAGGCGCTACAGACAGAAGACGGAACCTCCCCACACTCAGAAACCAGGAAAAAGACCGAGTGGTTTGGGGAGTTTTGGGGCCGCCCTCCATAAAGCTGCCTGGTGTTACAGCTGTTGCCTGGCAGGGGGAATTCGGCTAATTACCTCCCCTGTCCAGGAGGAGGCACTAGATTCTACCTGCATTTCCAACACAACCCCCGAATTTCCATTGAAGCCCGCAATATGTGACACTCGGGAAGACACGCGGAGGGCTCCTAGGAGATATCAGTCGCTGCAGACAGAAGACGGAACCTCCACACACTCAGAATTCCGGATCACGGCCGAGTGGGTGGGGGAGATTTGGGGCCGCCCTTCACGAGCTGCCTGGTTTCACAGGTGTTTCCTGGCAGGGGGAAATCCGCTAATTACCTCCCCACTGCAGGGGGAGGCACTAGAATCTACTTGAATTTCCAGCCCAACCCCCGCCTTTCCCAGGCATCTCGGACTAAGAGACACTACGGGAAGACATGCCGAGTGTTCCTAGGAGATCCCAGGAACTGCAGACAGAAAACGGAACCTCCCCACACTCAGAATCCAGGAACACGCCGAGTGTGTGGGGGAGATTTGGGGACACACTCCACGCAGCTGCCTGGTGTCACAGTTGTTGCGTGGCAGGGGGAATTCCGCTAATTACCTCCCCTGTCCAGGGGGAGGCACTAGATGCTACCTGCATTTCCAGCCTACCCCCGCATTTCCCCGGCAGAACGCACTAGTAGACACTCGGGGAAGTCACGCGGAGGGCTCCTAGGAGATCCCAGGCACTGCAGACTGAAGACGGAACATCCAAACACTCAGAATTAAGGAATACGACCGATGTGTGTAGGGGGAGGTGCGGTCACCCTCCAACAACTGCCTCGTGTCACAGCTGTAGCCTGGCAGGGGGAAGTCCGCTAAATACCTCCCCTTTCCAGGGGGAGGCACTAGATGCTACCTACATTTCTAAAACTAATCCCGCTTATCCATTGAAGCCCG